>NW_003804572.1:191788-382200 GCF_000255335.2 Galendromus occidentalis
CTTTCTCAGTTCAGCAGGACCAGTCGTGTCTGCTGCGGGCCGAAAGTCGCCGCTGTTCCAAAGGCCGGACACCCTCCCCGCAGACCAGAGACAGTCTGCCTGCCGGCCGGCAAACACCCGTGCGTCTTTGCTGAGAGTTCTTGCCCGAAGCCACCATGTGGCGCTGCTGTGCCTGACGACGACGACGGCTCCTTTTGCGGAAAGGGCCCTGGCTTTCTTCGTCGTCGTTGTCGTTACCCTCGTACCACCAGGCGGTACGCGCGGCGGCGGCTGGATACATCGACTTCCCCCGTCATAACCCCCCGCCAGCGCTCTGGTCTCATGATAGAAACAAAGTGAAATTGTCCTCGACAACTCGCTCGCCTCAGTATTTCACAGAACGAAAATCCTGATAGCTGATGTCGATGATTCGAACGTCAGGCGGGTCGTGAATGAAAATTCTCGCACCAAGGGTTCCGACCTTGGGATCTGGCCCTTCGGAGCTCCGCTGCGAATCAAAAAGTTGGAAGCGCTTCGGGGTCGTTTGCGAGGGCTACTTCCCAATGAGTGACGCGCAATATAAACGAGCGCCACGTGCCGTCGGGTCGATCCATATCCCGACCCTCTCCCGGATGCGCTTGCGATGTTTCACGCCGCAGTTCCTGGTTCTGGGGAAAGATTTTTTTCCAATGTGGAGAATATGGCAAGGGTCTTCTCACCACGTGCCACGAGGGTCGATTCGGTGCCTCTAGGTCATTTTCCGAAATCGTTTTTCGGCGGCAGGCTTGGTACTTGTTCACTCTGAATGTCACCCCACGGATATCCCTAGATAGAGGTTTGGCCATACGGGAGAAGCTCCCGCGCGCGGCGCCGTTTGCGACCTCTATGAGATACGCGCGCTAGCCGAGAGAAATGTCTCGGAGATACTTCCTGAATATGGACTCATGACACCGCCGAGACTTTTCCAGATTCCATTCGCTGATGTGATTCAGTATTTCCGTCTGCCAAGGGAACTTCGAGTACATGCAGAACGCAGGCGAAGATCGCCGCCAAACAGCGAACTTTGATTTCCGGAGCCGACGCGCACATTTCACAATGTTTCAGTATTTCATGAAATTGCAATCGGTTGATGGAACGTTTCGAGAAGGTGGCCCGGACAGGGCGCAAACTCTCTATTCCTGTATAGCCCGAGATTCCCGATGGTTTGTGTTGGTGCAGCCTCCCGAGATCCCCGCCCTCGGAAGAGCGTTCCGCCTCATCGTTGGTGGAACATAACTTGCGTGTGCTCAGAGCTGCGGCAGGAATCCCACAGGACTCGTCGTTGGTGCCAAAAATATTCCTGTTCCCCTAAAAAGCGACTTTCTCCGTCGTTAGGGCCGAAAACATCCCTTTCCCCCTAGGCAGCGCATTTTCTCGGTTTCACTCATTGTACATATGTTTGGAGATCACAGTGCCCATCAACTCGGATGAAGTCCTCTTATACATACAGCCTCGTAAACATCGATCTGTATGCCACCAGTACGGACGAGCGAGCGGAGGTTCTGTGAGGTTCCTTTCTGATTAATTCGAAACGTCTTCGGAGCTAGGATAAAGATTGATGAGGCCGATGACCCTTGGAATGTCGCGAGTCGCGACAGTCCCCAGACTTTCGACATGTCGACACATACGGTCCTGATTCGACGACTTTGCCCTTGACCTAACGTGTGTGATATAGGTAGGTGTTCACAGAAGACAGCTCGAATATGGCTCTAATCTTCCCGTAGAACTCCGGAGAACTTTCGCAACATCCCAGCAATATTTGCAGGAGAGGAAATTCGAAACCGACAACATCGGTCCAGGTGCAGTTCTTGCAGTTTGTCGTCGAATGAGTCGTCGTTTATGTTGTTGTGTTGGCCTGTGGTTGGTTTATGTGGTATCACCTGGACAGGGCCCGAGGGGAGCAGTCTTAAAAGTCAGATGATCATCGGACGAAAAACTGCTGTTGCAGATCGATCCTTCGGATTGTCGCTCTCGATTCCGCGTTGAACCGGTTCGTTGATTTCAGCGGGCGAATTTCATATTTTTCCGGAGTCCATGTATTCTTTTGGATTTCTGAGTTCGCAATAATAATCGAGAGGGCGCCACAGACTCCCAGCATGGTTCCTTTTTTAGACAAAAGCGATAAAGCTTAAGGTGCGCGTTCGGGTTGAGCAGCGCGGCATCAGTTCGGCTTTCGTGGGTCAAGCATATCTGGAGACGGTTATAAAATGTGCTGTATTCGAGGAACGAGGAGATCCTGCTCGAACAATGACACGATGAGCATCATGATGATCTTGATGCGGTTGTTTCCATAGGGCGAGTTTGGTCGCAAAGGAGATATATTTAGGCAGTCCAGGCGCGAATTATCTCTTCAGAGTTGCTTGGATTGGTTCGGAGGTTCCTCGACGAGGTCGTGAGAGTCATCCTTTGTGCATTGATCTATTCCTGTAGAAAGAACGATCGTTGATCCAGGAACATTGGACTGTCCGGCGTGGAACGACGATTCGCCGAGAGTGTGGTGACTGCGTTCCCCATTCACGTGTTTTCCGAAGTTTCCCGGCTGAGAAGTGGAAGATTTTCGCGCAGAATATCCGACTGCGATTTCCCCGTGAGTGCTCCAGATTGTTCCACCAGGCTTGCTTGTTGGGGGTCTGCCGATGAAGAAACCAGACGGATGGTCGGAGACTCGCTCCGCTCGCCGACTGCGAGCTCCGGCCGAAGAACATTTGCGCAGAGGCATGACGTGGGAACAGTTCTCGCCTGTAATCTATTCGCTTGTAGAAATTCTCTTATTCTGGACGTGCTTTTGGAATATTGATGTGATCAAAGATGGTGTGATCAGAATTATTCTGAATCGCTCATTCCCGAACTCGGGGCCTTCGAAGACGAGGAAATCATGAGTATCCGAGAGATCCGAGGATGGAAGATACGCGAATCGAAAAATATCACCTTCATCGCTGATGAGAGATGATCGAGGCTGGGCGTTCGTCACCGGATACCTCTGGGAATTTCGCTGGATTTCGCGGCCTATACGCTTGCGCGATGACTCCCCGGCCCTAGGGAGGATTCCCCTCCCCTTTCTCCCGCACCCGCACTCCGGAATCCCCCGTGACCCGTGAGCGAAGTTCATCTTCTCCGTCAGGGATCGGTCTTCAAAAGAGCAGGTGCCCCCACTATCGATTGAACGCCACCGAGCGCGGAATAGTCTTCGTATCCAAATACGGGGAAGCCCAGGGATTCTCCCGTGTCGAACTCACGGACCCACGAAAACAAGGTGATCATGAATCATGAATAAATCACAATGGTTAATCGGAACCGAATTTCGAACGAATCACGTGTGATTTGACTGGCAGACTCCATTCGAGGCGCGTCGATTATCCCAGTCCCCCTTCCCAGAGGCCCTGACGATTACCATTCTCTCGTGACCTTAGAATTTGGGAACAATCGACGTTGAATTTGTTTCCGAAGAATTGACCGACTGTGTTCTCTCCGTGGAATCATCACCAGGGAGAGGGTCGATCTGGTGTGCTGTTCGAGAGCGGCGCCATGTCGTACACGAATTCCTGTTGGATGCCACCGATTGGTCGATCAATTAGGCCAGTCTAGGGCAGTCCTCTGCAGAAAATATTATAGACCCGGCTCAATCGATCTCTCGCATTCTCCTCGAAGTATATCCAGCGTGAGCACGGTTTCCTCCACGACGCAGAGCCCCTGCTGCAACCTTGGCTGCTGCAGATTGGAAATGGGGCTATAATACCAGCGGAGGAATGGAAATAAGCATGTACATATAACCTGTCCGTTGCGTACATCTTGATTCGTGCTGCGTCCAAGAGCCGAGCTCCGTATCACTCGAACACTTCGCATTCTGATAGAAAAAAACTCCGCTCGAAAGAGCTTCGTCTCTCATCGCCTCCTCCATTCGTTGTCTGCGGGATACCCTCAATGCCCTACATGTGATCTACTTCCTTTGAGCTATGTTAGTGCCCATACGATCGATCGATTCGGAAAGAAATCAGTCTCGGCGTCAGCTACGGCAGGTGACCTGGCAAGACCATCGTGGTCGTTCCCTAATCGTCGGCAAGCCTTTCCCCGGATCAAAATGAATCGCTCCCTCCCGAAAAAATCGTCAATGAGGTTCATTCTGATCGTAGTCCTTCCCCTCAAGGTCGTATGCCTTCGTCAATTTCCCAGAATCGCTACAGGAGTCGGAATAATTCTACGCGGCGCGGAACTGATCTTTTGTGTCCGGCTGGTAACTCATACGCGGTACCCTTACACCCTCCCGAGAGTCATCCGTCAGCATTTGGCAATCTGTCTGGATTTCATTCGGAAAGTGGTTATTCTTCCTGAGATAGGTGTCAGCTCGATTTTCAATCGTCGCGAGGGACGAGCATCGTCTGATCCTTCGATCTCTTCGAAGGCCGAGTTCGGTGTGTCTCGGATCGAATCAGAGCTGAGAGCTCCTACTTGAACCAGCAGGTCGCGATCGAATCAGCCATATCCGGGAGCATCAAACCGAACTGAAGACCCGGGGAGTGAAGGGTCTTTGCTTCTCGGGAGATGCTTCCATCACTTCTTGACTGGATCGAATGAAGACATCGAATCCAATGTCTCTAGTTCCCCGTCACGTCGGTGAGAGACCTACCGTGTAGAGCGGGAGGAAAATCTCTTCGTGCTACTCTTGAGATGTCCCCTGGGAAACTTTTCACCGCTCAAGTCTTCTCGATCCTCCAAGCTGTGGTGAGCGTCGCCGGTGGATACCCCGACGATTTTAGCACAATCAGATTGGTGGATGTAGCGGAGTACTATGCACTGCGACGCAACGTTCCACCTCCTGCTCTCCTGATCGTCGTCATCGACGGTGTGCTCCGCTGGCAGAGTTTGAAGTTCAACGCTTGCCTTCTTGTACTGACTTCCGAGACTTTCGATGCGATATCAGGCGTATGGACGCATCCCCTGTTTCTCGACGTCCTGGCCACTTCTATGAAAGCCATCGTCGTATCAGGCGATGCCCCTCCTCGGATCGCTGGTGGCTACCAGTATGCTATTCCAGATCCTTTCCAAAACTTCCGACATAATTGCTTGCTACACATCGTCTTCTGGAAGAAGCACCGGAAAACGAGACCCTTTTTTGTCAACACATATTTCTGGGATCCTGAGCCCACTGGCGTTTTCAAAAGCGTCCAGAACTTCGAACACGTCATCTTCAGGATCAGGAATGCACGGCTGGATTCCCCCACGCCAGCGCCTGAGAAATGCTCGATGACAAGAATCGGTCCACTGAAAAAACGGAAAATCATGTACTTACATGCTTACCTTCGTGCAACGATCTCGTGCAATTCCACAACGATCGTGGCGAGTTTCACTTTGGCACGAGACCGCTACGAAGGTTTCGACGACTTCATGTCAAATCGGTACTCTGTGTATGAAGGAGATGTCTTGGAATGCTTCTCCTACATCCGACCGCGAGTGACCGGCGTTTCGACTCTGATTGACCCATTGGATCGGAACTTTTGCGCGCTTTTCCTTTTCACCGTGCTGCTCCTGCTGAGAATTTTCTCCTGGCTCGGGATCGACACTTTCTCGAGCGCATTCGTAAGAACCGTGTTGAGTATGGTAGCGGTGATCGAAACTCGAGCCCGAGTCCGACGATACTCTCATTTGCTAATTGCTTTGTCCGTTGTGATTCTGATTTTCTTCGTTGGACACGCTTACTCAAACTTCGTAATGGCCTCGTTCCTCGATCGGCAGCAACACGAGGTCTGTAGGAAGCTCTTCGATTGTCGACTCAACTTGGAATGCTCTGTCAGGGAGGAGCTCCGTGCTAAACTCCTAAAGGAGCCCTGCTTATGCAATCTGAGATATCCTCAGCGATTTCTGGCCGGGAAAACCTTGAAGCGGGAAATCTTCAGAGGTGTAGAAGCGCTGAGAAATCAGTCAGTTCAGAGGTTTTTCCATTTGCAAAGAGAGTGGAAGGAAACGAAGCTCAAGAGTACAACGGGACAGCTAATGTTGGTCTTGGCTCGCGTCAGCCCAATGGTTGATCGACTCTTTCGATATGGACTCGCATCGCTCGCTCGTGTAGAGGAAACACGAAGAGATATCGAGGAATACGGAAATATCACCATGTTCCTTTTTGGCAGTTCCTACCGAAGGACCATCGAAGAATTATGGGACGAATTCATCGGTTTCGATCCCGCGAGCCAGCTTTTCGATATGCAGAGTTTTTGGAAGTTGCGATCGCTCTTTGGCTGTTGTGTCATTCTTGTATCATCGGCGATCACCCTCGAGCTCTCCCGAATCGTGATCGCGAGTACCGTCTCTTCCGTGCGGGAAAGGCTTCTCCCGATGGCGTCGATCGGCCGTGTTGTACAATGGCCTCGATGGAGGCCGAATAAGAAGATTCACGCCCGACGAGGCATTCGAGAAAGATCAGATAGTCCGTTTATCCAAAACGGATTACTAATATTTCACCGTGGACGGCCCCAGCGTGGGAAGGAGCGCGCTGATCTGATGACGCTGATTGAAGGGTCCGAGAGAGGCAGATTACTTTATAAGCGAGTACGCAGTGACGCTCCCGGAGCTAATGAGGTGTGAGATCGGAATTGTGTTCCAGCGAGAGAAGACCATGACAGACCGCGGTTGCGAGTCGGCGGATTCACGCAGCTTCGCTCCCTCCGTGGGGTCCCATACCGTAGCTTCTGTTAAGTCTAAAGAGTTCGGGATAATTCCTGGGCTCGCTCTTCAGAAGACGATTCCATCGCGACCTCCCACGGGATCAGCCTGGTGTCCTCACAGCCTCAAGAATGATGTCAGTCGTGTTCACGTTCGCCGTAGCGGCACTGCTCCCGACAAAGAATTCAGGCTGCGACCGGAACCGAAAGCTTCAAGGATTTCAATCGTCACGGAAACGCCAAAGGAGTCTCGCTCGCCTGCGGACGAGAAATGTTCAATGCAAGATATCGTTCCGGGGTGAAGTCGGCAGACATTCGCGACCGCTATTCAGCGGCTCGGTGGTGACTCCGACCTTCTCCGCTCGAGCTTCGTGATGTGCTCGTTCCTCGATCGGATTGCTCTGTGAGGGGAGACCTTGTTCATCTGCTTGTTAGTGGTTAATGGTTTCTAGATTGTGATCTAGATTGAGGATCGTGAATTAGGCGTGCATCGGACACTCTAAGCACAGAGATCACTCCCTCGCCGGAGAACCCTTGAGAAGGGAAATTAACGGACGTGAAAGATCCATGCTCTGCAGCCGTGCTCTTTTCCCTCGATTGAGCTGTACAGATCGAAGCGTTCATCGTCTAAAAATCCACGAGGCGCTCTCGAAACGATCACAGGAACAGATAGGGGACACCATGGAATAATAGGAAATCTCGCCGGATGGCTGTGTATACCAACGTTACGCATTCGCCCTCTCTCCGTGCAAGCCCTGAACACAATAGACGCCGCTGCATCTGACACACCCTTTGTGCGTCGCGTCATTCGCGGGAGGGGTTGTTTCCTAGGTCGTCGAAGAACAAGCTTTTTCAATCGTGAAAATCACAGATAATTGAGCGGCGTCAATAAGAATTGAGTCGACTGTTGATTGAAATCATTCGAATGGAATTTGCCTTCGATTTGGTCAGCCGCGCGCTCAGGCCTGGTACAGCACCACAGAAGAGATCCGCCCTCGGGGAATAGCCGAATCGCAACACAGATGCTTTCCCAATATCCCTGGCTCCGGACTTTGACCTCGTCAAGTTACTGCGGAAAACCCACTCAGAGAAACTGTGAGGAGAGACTTCCCAAAGTATGAATCAAACCGCGATTGCGGCTTCATGACCATCTCGAAAATGTTGCCGTCCCAACCCACTTTTGTATTCGCGGCGCTCTCCGATATCCACTCCGTGACTCAGACAAGGATCGAAAACTTTGAAGTTATCAACGCGTCCGGTACAATTGAGAATGCAGAGACCTTAGCTGTGCGACACAATGTACAGTTGCCATGCCTCTTGATCGTTGCCGTTGACGGCCTGCTCCGACGGCAAAATCTCAGAACCGAAGCGTGTTTCCTCGTTAAGACTTCTGAGGAGTTCTCAGGATTCTCAGGCATATGGACGGAAGCTCTCTTTCTCGATGTGCTGGCCGCGTCCATGAAAGTCATAGTCGTATCTGCTCCTGACATTCATCCTCAGCCGAAAGGTCATTATGACACCTCCATCCCAGACCCGTTCCGGAACTTCCGACCTAATTGCCTGCTGCACATCGTAAACGGGAGGATCAGGAAGAGAACAAGACCGTACTTCGGCAGCACGCTTTGTGGAGCGCGGAGCATTCCCGCCACTCGGGATGCTTCCAAACGACCGATCACGTCATCTTCAGGATCGAGCGTGGTTCCAAGGATTCTTGCTTGCCGGAAGAAGAGAGGTGTCCGATGACAAAACTCGTCCCGCGGAAGGTTGTGCGGGAGCTCCTGCAACTGGATGCCCTGCTACTCACCACGATATCGTGCAATGCAACGACGATCGAGGCGAATTTCTTGATGACAGGCGACCCCTCAGAAGGTCTCGATGATCTTGTGTCGAATCGTTATTCTGTGTCTCGACTAGATTTTTTCGAATGTGTCTCCTTGATTCGTCCACGAGATCCCGACGTTTCGGCCCTGATCGAGCCGTTTGAGCGACGCCGACGTTTCTGCGTGCTCCTCCTCCTCACTACCCTTCTCCTCGTAAGAATGAAGGCTTGGCTGGGGTCGACACTTTCTCGGGCGCGTTTGCCAGGGCGGTTGAGGGTATGATATCGGTGATTGAATTGCGCGCCCGGGTTCGTCGATATTCTCATCTAGTGGTCGCAAATTCGGTCTTGACTCTGGCCTTCTTCGTGGCACACATTTACTCGAACTTGTCATGTCCTCGTTCCTCGAACGGCAGATGCCCGGGGCTTCCGAGGAGCTTTTCGACTGTCGACTCCGCTTGGTTCGCGCAGATCCGAAAGAACTTCGTCTTCAACTCGTACGGGAGAACTGTATGTCCAATCTGAGTCCCGAGATGCAGCATCTCTTGAGGAAACCTTTGAGGCGGAGACTATACGCGGTCGGAGGAAGCTCGATATACAGTCTCAGGCAACAGAATCATTTCCATCTCCGGATTTATTGGGAAGACGACGGCTGAGGGAGTCCACAGGACAGCTGTTGTTGGTGCTGGTGCGCGTAAGCACAATGGTCGATCGTCTTCTCCAGAGTGGATTCGCGTCGATTGCTCGATTTCGACCGTCGAGGCGAGATGTCGAGAAACTCAGGGAGCTATCCCGGCTCTTCCGTGGAATGAGCGAAGAAAAACCAAGGCAACGATGGAATAACTTTATCTCGGACTTCACGCTCGAAGATTTCGACATTCAGAGTTTCCACAAGATGTCTCCTCTCTTCAGTGTTTGTGTGCTTCTTGTTTTTTCGACCATTTTCATCGAAAAAGTCACTCAACTTCTCATCCAATTTTCTAAGAGCATGCCTCTCGCTCTCACGACGGAAGAATTTCTCGTTGGCCTCGAACGGTCTCGTCGCACTCGGGCGCCGGTTGAAAATCCGAAGGGTGATCCCCTCCGTGCGAATGGGGCGGTGGAGATTCTGATAAGCGGTCGAGCGCGAGCATCTTGCATCGAGCCAAGCCGGATACAGCTCTCGCGATTCCCAGCGAGAGATCCAACGATGCGATTCCGATCTCGGCAATTCCCTTGGATCGTGGGGCGGCACTTGCCGGGCTGGGGAAGCGGTGGGATGTGTCAATCGTAGGTACGTCGAATTCCCTGAGCTTCAGTCCGCTTGACGTGGGGTATCCTGGGAGCCCCTCGTTCTCGAATCGGAAAAATTGCAACTCCCGGTCGGTCTTTCTCTCAAGTATGCTCTTCAATGCAATTCTTGACCTCCAACGACGGAATGAGAAGCCGATCCGCTCGGGCCATAGGTGCGAACACCCGAGAATGAATGAGCGGGGTCGTAGCCTTAATGCTGCTCGATTCCAGCATAGAAGGTTCCGATATTGTAGACCGACTCCTCAGTCCTGACCCCTCCTGAACTTGAGATCCCTGCAAGACCGCCCTCCATAACACACTATTCTCATAAACACCATCCGTAAGCTACCTCATGAGTCAAGGATCGTTGAGGCCGGCGAGACAGACGAGGAGGGGGCTTCGACGAATAAATATGACGAGCGCATTCCAGCACAGCAGCATCGCGCTCAACTTTTATTTAACCGTATAAAAATGTGACAAGTGGAATATACTGACAGTGCGAATCGCAGGTATGGCTCGAGTAATTATTATCGGGAAAGTAAAAGCCTCTCGTTCGCATGCGTTCTCAGTAATTTCGACGGGGCGCAGAGCTGCCGATTCTCACAAGATTTCGAAGGCGGTCGCTGGATAACCGAGGTACAAGGTTCAGCTATATATGGACATGAGTGGCGACGAACTTTGGTGCGTATGGGGGAAACCTCAGAAACTAAGGTGTACATATAATATGTACTCTTCAAGCTACATCCTCTTGTTCACTTCGGGGAAACGGATTGAGGGCTCGGCTTGCTTCGCATGCTAATCGTATTCCGTCGGTACCTTCGAGTTCGAGACACCCCGCGGTCACGTCTCATGTTTGTCCACTTCATCCTTCATTATTAAATGACTGAACTCATCGAACACGCTCAAAACGCATACTTGCGGTCGCTGGGGCTCCACGTATCGGCTTAACAACCATTGACTCGGAACACTCCTTGGCTCCTCGCGCCACATATTCCGGCGGAAAAGTTCGGTGATGGGGAAAAAACAGCACAAAAGCTGTGGAGCCATAGCTGAAGGAAGCTATTTGGGAGTTTTCGATTGAGCATTCATGTCCCGCTTTGGCAGAAGTATTGACTACGCTTACAATTGTGAGTTATCATTTCGTGCTATCTGAAATGTGCGAAACTACTGTCCACCATCGGACCCTCGATGATGATGTGAGAGGTTCGCCGACCGCATCCCCAGCCCGCTCAATCCGATTTTAAATTCACAGAGGAGCGGCCTACCTCATTGAGGTATTTCAGCCGAGCAGCCTCCGAACGTCCCACGGAAATTCCAGGCCTACGATCGGGTGACGAGACGATTCATGCTTCGAAGGTCTATCGGAGCCCATACGATGTCGGTCTTGGCAGCTGTGGTGAGCAGTTGGAACCGGATGCGGTATACGTCAACTATTTGTCAGTGATCGACAGTTGGAGAATCCGAGCGAGAATCTCTTCATCCTCCTGGTGTTTTCGTTTCTCCTCTTCACACAGTTCCCTGCTCAACTTAATGGCGAGATTCAATTCTTCGTCGTCTCCGCTGCTGTTGCCGCTTTCGCCGCCTCCGATTGACCTGAGGAAATGAATAAGAATCATAGTTCGTTCTGTGAAGCACGAACTCCCACGCAGAGTCCGGTTTGACATTCGGGAGAGCTCACGCGACCCTGGATTTGGACGTTACCGGATCGCAGCTCACCTGACCGATGCGGCATCGCCGTTCAGTCTGCCGGGGCCAACATGACGGCCGTTGAGTGCACTCGCAGGTTGATTGGGGTGCGGGAACGAGCTGGATCGACCTACTGGGGGATTCATCCTGCTGACAGCATTGAGCTTATTGGCCGAATTCCCACTCGCGTCGCATCTTACTTTCCCCCCATTGGCTTCCTCAACTGCTTCGAAATCCGCCTCGGCTGAATTCAGTGCCTCCCACACAGTGACCTGAAAAGTCGATGATCTCTTGGTCAAATCGAGACCATCCCCAGGAAGTTTGGACGCGGGGAAATCCTCGCACTCGGAGAGGCCTACGATCGGTGAGCAGCGGGAGCCATACCTTATCCTCGTGCGGATTCGCGTCAACCAGCGACTGTTCGATGGCGTATTGGAGTAATTCGTCTTCGTCTTCTTCTGCGTAGAAAGAGCCGCGTCCCCCGCGGGCGCCACCGATCGTGAAACCGCGGTTTCCTAAAGGGAGGATAACATTTTTTCTTATAGAGTTTCAAAGTAGGTATTCCGAAACCCGGGTTGGGAGAAAAGATACTCCGGCCTTGGAGGACAACTCGTGCACGCAGGGATCCCTCTCACTGACTGAGCAAGGCGGCATCTAGTCGAGATGCGACCGAAGTAAGACTCCGATGGTCGAACATTTGGGAGCGTATCGCGAAAAGCGTCAGAGCTTCGGAGCAAGGTCATGCGTGCATGCCAGGACTACCGAATTAGCACGTCGAAGCTTGGCCTGTAGGTTTCGAGCAGAAGTTCTCCATTGCGCTGATGCGGTCTTTGGTCTAGCACACGTGATCCATCAATAATAATAATTGATGATGCACCTACCTAACCTCATACCATTCTCAGATTTCACTTCTGCCTCCGAAAGCGCTTCAGGAGAGAATATCAGTGTTAGTCAGGGAGCTTCTTCCGCACCGATGATAATAAACGATTCGCTCTCCTCTGCCGCCACATGCTTTATACGGTCAACGGCTACCTACGCCTCTGGGGACGTATGCAAATATTTTTGTACATCCAGAGACGCCCTATTGGCTCGTCGAGAGCAGCTCAAGCCGTGGATCCAGAGCGATTCGGCTGCGGAAAACCGCATTCCTCCATCGTTTGCATCGCCGTAAAGGATTCGCCTCCATCATTTACGACAATGACTAGCTGCGGATCATCTCAATGGCCTCGAGAAACTACCACACGGGAATTTTTTCATTCAGATCAAATTTTGCTCCCGGATTCTGTCGCTACATCGGTACCGGCTCGGTCAGAGGAAGGCCCGCGATGAGCCTATCGCGGAGCCGATTTCCAACGAAGAGTGGCCGCGAAAATAATGAAGTCCAGTTTACTACGCATATATGAGCGTTGGAAAGAGTCCACTCGGGAAACAAACTCAGCTCGGTACTTTTTCAGATAATCGGGTCATGCTGGTGTTCGAGAACTTATTGATTCTATTAATGCATCCAAGAAAGGAAACCGATGCGCCAAAGGGACTACGCGGAATTATCCTCCGACTAAATCTCCTCCCTGGATCAATAAGGAACTTTCCGAAAGAATAGATATCGCGCAAGATGTTGAAGCGTCGTAAGGAAGCGAAGCAGAAAATTATCGCAACAGCAGCGGCAGCAGCAGGAGGAACGAGCCGAAGAGCCCGTCTGATCTGAAGTGACCATCATTGACATGAGATCCCCTTATTCCTTTCCAAACGATCGAATGATTGAATGAACGAAGACGAAGAGATTCGCTGCGTGAGGAAAAATTAAAGCTCGGCAAATTCTGACAGAAGTCTCTTGCGAATTGTCATCTTCAAAGAGAGGATTCTCACATTGAGTATGGAGTATTTTCGAAGTTTCTCCTCGGTTCTTTCTTGACGACTCGCATCTCTTCCCTGTCTCCGTTCTTCTAGGGGTACGCGTGGGGATTGCGGAGACCGTCTGTGCGAGCGTCTCGGCAAGGCCGGACTCCCCCTTAGTATCATCAGACTTGTCGTGTGCGGGAAGAACAGGAGCCGTCGCTCGCCTTCGCGGATATTATACCGTATTATCGTTCTACATCATCAGTAAGCTTTTCTTCGAACAACAGAGATAGCGCAACAAACAAAGCATCCAAAAGTCAGTTTTCCAGTCGACGGCATAGACCCATCTGGCGAAAATCGTCGCCAGCTCGCTGGCAATGTATTCTCGTAGGATGATAAGAAAATAGGAATTCTGAAATGTACGGGGCCAGAGCCCCGGAATCGAGGCCAAAAATTTCAAAGGAGCCGTAGTGTCTACTCAATCGACTAAGTGCTATTCACGAGCTTCTGGCCGAACAAGGTCTCCGTGAGCGATCGGTTCGGCCAACGAATCAGTGAGAGGATTCGAGAATAAGATACGAGGCGGACACTCCCTCATTTCAGAAAAAGAAAAAAGAAAGCGATGTCTTCTGTCAGAATCCTCGAGTTGGGCAGGTTTTGCCACGCCAATCGAATCAACTAAGGCTTCTTCGGAAAGAGATCGAGGGAGCTCAGCTTTTGGGTCCGGGATCGAGCACTGGCCGGCGGCGACAAACGGAGGGCGAGACAGACGAACGAAAATCATCGTAGAGAGAGCGACATGGTGACCGTACTCACCACTGCGTCGATATCCTTGGGGAATTTCGAAGACCTGAGGGTCAATCACGCACTGCAGACGATCATCGATGCTCCGAGTTTCCACCCCGGGTATTGGCGTATCGCAGCCATTCAAATTACCTGCATCGTAGATCGAGCTAAGCAAATAGAGCGATCATGTTCATGGATCTGACGCGCCGTCATCTCGAGAGAAGCTACAAAGCCATCGAAGGTCCTCCCAGAGTGAAGACTCACCGAAAGTGACTTGCGCATTGAGGACATGGAACAATGGGATCTCTATTTTCACGGGGAAACCCGTCGGCAGTTGTAGGGTTATGAAACTCCTCAGCTTCGCGAAATGGGAACTGTTGAGCGACATGAGGTCCACAATGGGCATGACCTGCAATAATTCAAAGGCCATGAGACCTCGACGAATCTCTGTGAATGCGATTCGCGCATAGAACGGCAGGACGGTCTTTCATGGAGGATCCTTCCTCGGACGACCCTCATCTCCCCGAAGACCTCGGTTAGAATTCTAACGAAAATTATTTCGTCGTTTGTCTACCTGTTCGGCGAGGGATAACGGATAGTCGTCGCAGAGCCAGAGAGTTGCTCTGAACCTTTGGATGCGGTTAGCACTTTCCCGTGGTCTCCCAATATCACGATCATCTAACGAAACGTTCTCGTCGAAATATTCTTCTGCTTTCAAATGACAAGGGTTTGTCCGCCACTCGACGAAATCCTGTGTTGGAGAAAAAAATTTAAAACTCTGTCGGACTGCTCAAATCTCATTAGGGTATGTCGCTCAGAATAGGAGGAGGCTGGTGCTCCGCGACGTGAGGCGCAAGCATCGGGGCTGCCTAACCTCTTCTTGTTTCCCTTTGGCAACGATCTTCTCTTCCGTGAGAGTTCCCAGAAGAGACTGCAGAGGCGATTGACTATTTTTGTGGCGCTTTCTATCGGCCTCGCTTAAATGCTCAACTCGGTTCTTCGTGACGAACTCGACATTACTCGCCGTATACACCTGGATAGGGACGGGACGCCTAATTTTAGCTTGGATCGTGTCGGCTGAACCGGGGAACCAGCCAGGGACGTGCGAGCTCAGACAGCTCCTCTTGTTCACAACCAACTAACCTTGGCAGTATAACCGTTCACAGTCTCTGTACGATCGGTTTTCCAGAGCATTCCCGAGCGCATCCTCTCGAAGTGAATTTTTTCCGTATCAACATATGTGCAAACAACAGGCGAACTCAGGCGTGCGGCGATATTTTCAGGATCGGGTCGAAGGGACATGACGACCTTTGTTGGATCAGCCTCCGACGAAACCTAAATGGAGGAGGGATCTTTTGGTGAATATCGTTCTCAAGCGGAATTCTCCACTTTTTTGAGTCGGGTGAAGCGCTCACCTGCATAACTTCAGCGCTGACTTGCTGAAGGTCGTGGTTGACCTCAAAAAAAGTTGCTTGTTTCTCTGCAGTATGAAAGGGCCCCAATGAGTCGATTGTTCGGGAGGAGCCCTCTCGACAACCCCAGGTGTCATTTCTCCCGGGGTCGCCCGCTCCCGGAGCGGCTTATCGATTATTATAGCAAACCGAGCAATGATGTTTCGAGAGCGATTCATGATAATACAACTCAAAGATTGCGTTCCCGGTCTCACCTTCGCCGCAGAAAATGTAACTCCTCTTCCCGCGCTGCCAGCTCGAATGCTCGAATCCGAGAAGGGTCGTGTCAATTCTAACATTTGCCCCTTTTTTGTATATCCGGTATGTGTCGCTCGGACAGGCTCGGGAGAGGAGAGGAACCCACGAAGTGAATTCCCATCTGTGGAAGCGCCGCAGATTCCGTATGGACACACTGTGATTGCTCGGTTCTCTTTAGGAGCTCATCTGCTTCCAAGTGCGTTGCTCCTTCCCGCGAACAGAGGATTCTCTGGATATACTCTCTAGATACATGATAATTCAAGGCTCACTTCATCTCTACGTAGAAGTCCTGGGTGTGTCTGATTTGCCGCAATAAATCGGGAATGGCAGCCACTGACGAATGATATTTTTGGAGATCCCTCGCGTGAAGAATCAATGACAGCAGCTCTGGATCTCCGTTCGCCACAGCTTCGTGAGTCGCCGTGTAACCTTCCTGAAGAATTCACGGTTTGAGTCTTTCGCTCTTCTTCTCCTGAATAACTCGGCTCAACCCTGAGCTACGATGTAATCGACTCGAGCCCACGAGGAATCATTGGAAATGAAGCGAACGAGAAACCCCCTTCGGAAATTGGCCGCGAATCGACATCAGATACCTTGTTTTCGATGTTCGCACTGGCACCGTATTCCAGCAAGACTTTGACGCACTCCGTGTGACCTAGGGTTATAGCCAGCATGAGCGGAGAGCGACCCCGCGGATCTCGAACCTCGATATCCATCTGGAAGTATCAAGCAAACCAATTCCATACCAATCTCTGAGAATTGTGGCAGATTGCCCGTGGTCTACTTAAGGTATCCCCCGAGCGACGCAGGGGTATGACACAGATCACTCGTCGCTATTCGTATCAATATTCCAGTCGATTCGAACGGCCGTCGCTTCTCGGACAGTGATAAACCCAGAGAAGTAGACGCGGAATATTGTCCTTTCGCGCAGCTGTGCGGAAAACCGGGCAAAGAAATTCGAGTGACCGATCCGTGTGGCTCGAGGGTAGAACCCTTGAGAGTAGTTTTTATCCGATTCGGAGAACCGAACTGTGCCCGCATGTCGCTTCTAGAGATCAAAACAAATCAGTTGTGCGGGCACCTTGTCGATAGATCACGATCTGAGTGAGCCGACCGAGTCTTGACGAGAGATCGCCAGAGATAGCAGGTTTTCATCGGAAAACATTCTTGCGTAGTATCGGGGCGCCTGACGCCAAGCTCGAGCTCCTTGCTGGAGGAGCCGCAGCAGCGAGATCAATGTTGCCGACGAAGTGGACCTCTCCGCGCGATATGAATCCGGAAATGATTCGAAGGAGTCTGATTCCGGAACCCCTGCTGTTCGCGACCTCGGCGAGAGCACCGTATGAAAATTTTCCAGCCAATCCAGGTGGCGAACCTCGATGCGATAATCTAACAGGTTTCCTGCATGAAGGCTTATTGAACCCCTTCGCAATCGTCGTTCCATGAAACATATCGGAAAGTATTTCGGACTGACTCCGGCTTGAATCGATCCGGATTCGGGCGGATACGAAAGCTTCATACCATCACTCTGGATGGTTCGACAGAATCGGAGATCGAACTCGGTACCTGTGACATGTCTCGGCGACACACGTTCTCAGAAAAAGGCGCCGCCTGATGACCAAGCGCACTCACCCTTTCGGACTTTAATCGAACGGCCAATTCTTTATGTTCATTGTTCCAGACCATCCAATGGAGTGGATATTTACTCCGAATTTCAGCCGTCGCCGACTCTGCGTCCGGAACTCCACCTTCGGCCATGGCTGATGCCGGACCTGTGAGTTCTTGTCTCCCCGTACTCCGTTCCACGGCTGGCTGCAAGGCCACTGCTGCCGACGCCTGGTTTTTGTGCTACGAATAACTGAACTTGCAACTTGCACTCATCCGTCGCGGTCCGTGGGCCGAGCACCCGCACCAATCATTATAACTCTTCTTGTACTGAGCAAGAGTCCCGAACTATTGTCATGGTGTTAGCAGGCGGCGAAAGACAGCTGGAGTGAAAGAGAGGCGGTGGCGTACACACACTCGCTACGGACACACACAGACAAGGGACACGCAGACCGAGCGGAGAGCAAGGGCTGCCGCCGGCTCATTGCACGGACGTCTATGGGATGCAGGGACTGATGCTAAGAACGAAAAGGAGGAGAAGAAAACACTCACGGGTCGACACGATAGCGGAATCCTGCGTCTAACTAGGATCTCAAGCATATGGGAAAGAGAGCTGGAGAGCAGGTATCGCCGGCTCTACGATTCTCGGCTAGCGGGCAGTCAGGCACGGTGAAAACGTTTCAGAGAGTCGAACCTGTTGCAGACTTCCGGAGTTGCTCGGGTATTCAATCGATCGATGATTCCACTGGGCACGGAGCGCAACGAGCACCGGAAAACCTATTGGCGGTTTTGTCCTCTTCAGTTTCTGAGAACCCCAGGAAATCGGAAGCACACGAGAAAAAACACGAGAACAGATGCGTGTTAATTTATTCAATGGAATCAGCGATCGAAGCTCGATGACTTAAGACCAAATCGACTCCGCGGCTTCGGGACCGAGAGCCATCCGTGGGACGGCCTCCAGCTTGTAACCTATGTAATCTTGGCGGTCGAAATCGGGGAACCTCCTTGTTGGGAGGGATTCCTCCTCAAAGACTCAGTCTGATCTGTTTCTGAAGCTTTCGGTCAGTCCCCTGATTCCTCCAGGGAGGGACCACCGGATCATATGCGCAAGCACGCTTTCCCTATCTCCGAATTAATTTCATAGTTAGGATAGGAGGAGTCCCTCGCGGAGAAGATAACACGACTTAATCGCGACGTACGTATCCCGAAACACTCCGATTCGTCGGGGCTGGTTTTTCGCCGTTCGCTTCAGCAATATTAGGAGCAGTTCAGTCTATTTCCCCTTGAGCTTGTCTCGGACTTGTTGCATCTGATCTCCAAACCAACATTATCGGAGCAGCGGCGGCGGCGGCAGCGGCAGCATCCTCACCATCGGGACTCGCGAGCAACAACAAGAAGAGAGGGCGCGTCGTCGTACAAGAGAGCCGAACGATAACAAGAGAAGAGCAAACTGTTTCACATCTCGCAGAAGAGTCTCATAGTGTTCAGAGAGGCGAGATGAGCTCAGTCGTGAGTTCCCACAAGTGAGATTCGGTTTTCGCGGCGCAGTTCACGATTCGTCCCGCAGAGGAACACCTGTCAACTCCGTTTCGGGAACTCGGTAAGGTGCTGCTCGTAGAGGAAGGAGCTGGAGCATACGCAAAGTCCTCCGAAATTTCCGCGAGCGAGCGCATATTGATTCCCCATCGCAGCTCCGCTGGTTGCTCCTGCTGAGCATTGATTCCATTCTCCCAGAGGCAGCTTCCTCTGGCTGACTGACTTCTGAGCGGAGAGAGCTTCGAAAGGGAATCGGCCTCCTAGCAGCAGTCCCTGTATTCCTCCGGCAACTCCATGGCTCCGTCATTCCTGATTCTTCTGTTCGTGCTTTGCGTGAGGTAAGATCGAGAGCACGAATTTTTTGGGTGAATGTCCAACCGGACCGAGTGGATGTGACCTCGGGCTCAGGCCTCTCCGCTAGATGAGCTCAATGGACTCTCGTCCAGGTATCTCGTTTTTAAGTGAAGCCTCTCTGTTTTTTCAGGGACACCTCCGCAGACGGAGAATCTTGCCGAGCATACGAAAACAGAACAGCTCAGATCGGACGGACAAGAGGTCTCAAAGCAGCTACCGTCACCGAAGAAGTCCTGGTTCTCGAATTGCGCGATTGCAGACTCGATCTACCCCTGATGGGATTCCCTCCCCATGCGGACTACGTCATCTTGACGAATGTAACTTTTGGTACCGACATCTCGTGGCCAGATGTTCTACCCTCGGAAATCGCCAAAGAGTGAGTAGCGCTGGAGCCCCTTTGCTCCAGGGAGCGCGAGCTGATTGTATGATTGAGATTCACGCAAGCCGTAGAGGATAACCTACTGCGGGGAATCGACAAACGGAGGATGCTAAACGGGGAATCATTCTAGGTTGAGGATTGAGGACTCGAAATTTGAAGACGAAAGAATTCTCCGAAAACTGTTCGTCAATAATATCGGAGTCCTCTCGATCTTGAGGAGGTGAGCGTCGACTGCGAGTGATTTCTTCGGAAACTGTTTTGAATGATTATCCGGTAAAGAATTCCAATCAAGTCGAAAAACTCGTCTGACCAGAAACTATATTGCAGTGGACTCAGCGTCTTACCCGTGTTCAATGCGACCAGCGAATGTCTCACGAGAAAGGCGAACTTCAGCGGCAATTCAATTGGCACAGTCACCGAAGAGGCGTTCAACGTCTTGTACGCTCGCTGTAAATTCCTTGAGGATTTGGACCTCACGCGAAACTCTATTCGTGAGTTTATCATCCCCAAGGCTCGAGGTTCCCGAGACAGATCTTGCCTTTAGTATCTCGGAAAGCTGAGGCGGTAAATTTCCATTCGTTATTCCAGGAAAGTTCCCCAAGTTCGCTGCTCAGAACGTGTCCAAGTGTAAGCTCCATCTCGAAAACAACCCCCTGTCGTGCACGGATAACGATCATCTGACTTTGAATCAGCGGACCAGAGACATGTTGATCAGGTATGAAAAAGTTCCGAAAGTGATATCAAGTCCCCCGTCTGCCTTGAGTCCAATGATTCCAAGCATCTGTTGAAGAGGGCTCATCATGAGTTCGGATCGAGCTCGGAGGGAATAAATGCTTCATTTTCGTAACAGGACACCGCATTGCGAGAAGGATGGGAAGCTCGTTCAGTTCTGGTTCCACGATAGCCCGGTGAGCGACCCCATTCAGTCGATTTTTTCAGTGGACTCGCTCCCTATTGGTCCCTTTCTCACGTCCCATCTTGCGGCCCTTGTTGATCAGCAACAGAGTTCATTTATGATGGCCCATCTCGGTTTCAGATATGCGCCAGGTGCAGCTGTTACATTCACTCAGACATTTATGTGAACTGTTCCGGTAGAGGACTAGACAGCTTGCCCGCGGGTCTGCCCCGAGAAACCACTCACCTGGATGTCAGCGGTTCGTATAAGTCCTGAAATGCGCACGAATTCATAGAGCATTGTCGAAGAAAATCCGGTTGGGAGCACGAAAATAAAAAGTGGTCGTGTCACTGCAGTCAATCAACTGACCTCCCTGCGGATACCGGAAGAGTCGCACTGGAGAGAATATAATGCGATCAAACATCTGAACGCCTCCCACAATCCAATCACCAGCATCGATGATTATTCTCCTCACATTTGCAACCTCATGATGCTCGATGTGTCGTCCGCCAGGTGAGAGCCTCCCACGAACGATAGTATGGGGAAGGCACGATTGATCTCTTATCCGCAGTTGACCCCGGTGTTGAAGTTCAATCCTCCTCAAAAGTCCCCGAATAATCAATCTACCGTTGGATCTCGAGCTGAACTCCTTTAATTTTTAGCTTGACGGCTCTGCCTCAGTCATTGGTCGACGAGCTGCTGAACACCTCCCGATGTGTGCCCCTGCTCTCCGTGGGCAGACTCCTCTTGGGTCACAACCCGTGGAGATGCGACTGCGATTTGCTCCCTTTCAAGCGGTTCCTCGGTGAACGAGCCAGGGTACGTGAGAGATACGACAGCAGATTTGAATGATGGAATGTCGATTCCGAATTCAATTTGGTTCAGTATAATTTCTTCCCGCAGGAAATCGTGGATTTCTTCACGGTACAGTGCGACAAGAGAGGAGAAGAGGTATATACGGTCCAGGAGGAGACTCTATGCCCTCCACCCTTCTACGAACTCAATCCTTGGGACGTTGCCATCGTCACGATGACCATTCTCATCACTTTGATGATCTACAAGACAATCAGGGACTACTACATACAGAAGCATACTGGAAAACTCCCCAAATTCTTCAAAGTGCGCTTGCATGCGATCAAGTCTCGAGATTTCCGCGACAAGAATTAAGACTTGCCGTGTACAAACCCTCCACGAGGTTTTCGCGTTGCAGAGGATATGATAACCCTCAAAGCGAGTTATCGACGGATTTCTAGCCCGCAGGGAAGACTGGGTGCATAATCATTCCGCCATGAGTCCGATCGTCGACTCCTCGAAGAAAGAGTCCAGATTGAATCGGGTGGAATGTCGCCAACGACTCTAGTCTGATCGTACCTCCTGGAGGATCATTATCATTGTTTGTCGTCACTCTGGATGTTGTCGGTGGTTCTTGCGTGTTATTCGTGAGCGAGCGTTGCTCACAGAGGCACATTTTGTATCGCGCCGTATAAGTTTGCCAGAGAATTCCCGTCATCTTATGCGCGATCATCGCGGCGGAGACCCAGGAGTTGCTCCATGCGTTTCGCTTCATTCTGGGTTACCTCATCCATGTTCGATCGTAGCCTGAAGTGTCGGTTCTCGGGGATGTCACTCGTGTAGGAAATCCCCGATGGCGATCGGCGTCGCTTTGTTACGCATCTTATAAAGTCGCAGCCTTGACGTACCCGCCCCGGATCTCGTAGGTGTTGTCTCAACCCTCCCTCTATATACAAAGAATATAGTAATATAATATCTAGCTCAGTAAGTTATCCCTCGGATCGATTCGCGAGTTTTTTCATCGATACTTCCTTTCATCGACATGCTCTCGACATATCGTCATCTCCCTTGAAACAATTCCTATAGTTTTCCCCTGAGCTTCCTGTTATGCGCGGCTCCTCCTGTAAAATGATTGTATACTGGTGCGAAGAGCGGCAATCGTGATCAAAGGCGTCAGGGCGAGGAGGGGGTGTTACTAAATATCTGGAAGGTGTTGTGCTATCAAAATGACTAAGTGTTGGAAATAAACTTAGAAATTCGGATCCTTATTTCGACTTGGGTACCCCGTTCAATACCTCACTTGAAAAAAACTGTTTTTGGACTTTTTCTCATTCCCTTGAATGTTCCGCTCAGCTTGAGAATGGAAGATGAGCCGATATGCGTAGTCGAGCTTATGCTGAAAGGAATCAGTTTACGTGTCCGCGGGGAACTTTCCCGTTTATTCTTAACGCGAAATATCTCCCTGGGACTCCCCCGAAGCTCCCCGCTCTCGTCTTAGTACTTGCTCCCAATGTTTTCTAGATTAGTGGTCTTCGAAGTGATTCATTCGCTCCTTGATACGCTCTTCAGTTTACAACCAAGCCGGCACAAACACACGCGATTGCAGCGGGAGAGGATCTCAACGACGTTGAAGATCCCCGAGTCATTCATTCTCGACTTATTCTGAACACTTTCTTCGATTTCATCAGTTCGAGAATCACGAACATGGAAGAAGACATGACCATAAACCCGGGAGCACGGCCACGGGAGTCACTCTTCTTCAGATTTTGGGAACTAGGAACTGCTGCTGCTACTTCTGCTGCGGCTACTCTCCGAGCAAGTATCGTGCTCGCGCGCAACGTTCGCAGAAGACGAAGTCGATGGCATTTCTTCATCTTTCGAGAGATGCGCGGACGAAGTCGAAGCCGAAGAACATTTCACTCCCGTCGTACCTTCGTATCGGTACTCGATGCTCTCGAGGACTTTCAACAGGGGCGCTGCGTCGAAAGGCAGTAGTTTCGAATTATTCAATCGTTGTAGCAAAAGATTCAGTCGGATGAGGGTATCCATGACGCGCTCGACGGGATCGCATTCGTCGGAGCTGGTACTCGTCGACGGCCCGGGCTCGTCTTTGGATTTCCGTTGCTTGGTTCCATTGACCTCGGCAATCGTGGCAACGAAGCGAGTCCATTCGGTCGACACGAGCTTGAGATACTTCAGAAGGTAAACTAACATGTCAACGCTTGACATGAGCTGGTCCATGAGTTCTTGCTCCGAAAAATTCTGCATACCGAGG
The DNA here is from genome assembly GCF_000255335.2 of Galendromus occidentalis. Lineage (NCBI taxonomy): Eukaryota > Metazoa > Arthropoda > Arachnida > Mesostigmata > Phytoseiidae > Galendromus > Galendromus occidentalis. Next base: position 215,404 of record NW_003804572.1, read on the forward strand.
TAGCGTAGGAACACTTTGTGCGGGTTGAGCAATTCTTGCTCGTTATACAAATAGCTCACGAGATTAGAGAGCATGAACTGTATCAGTAGATCATCTTGTGCGCTCATGAGATAGAGGATTTCGTCCAGGTAAAGGTTAAGACGATATTTGTCGATGGGCAAAGCCACGTCGGGGCTGATGCAAACAGCTTTAAATAACAAAACTAATTTCCTCCGTAACAATGCCAAGTTATTTGTCGACAACAAACACGAGTCTTCAACCTGAAAAAGGAAATGCTCTTATTCATAAATTATCCTCTTCTGAATCGGGGGCACCGATCTAGCTAGAATTATGAATCGATGAATTCGATGACTTTCAGATATGAGAGAGTAAGATTAATTACCTCCTGAAGTTCTAGGAAGTCTTCGATCTGCTGCCAATGACCATCCGTCACACTGCACATCATGAGAATATTGACAGCTAAGGAGTAGAGCTCCCCCGCCGTTTTCCGAAATTCCGCAGCACTAGAGGCAGCCAATACTGTTGAGAGCTCCTGCAACCATTCCGGATGAAATTCGAGCTAGATTCGAATAGGCAGGTGCCCGATACAATGCGGAAGGGCTCAAAGGAACACTCCGAAAATTTGCCAGCCATACAAGCATGCACTCACATTGTCGAGAAGACATAATGCTTTCAAAACGATGCCTCGGTCCCGTTCATCCATGAGATAAATTAATATTTGATAATCGGGTGAGATCTTGACCTGCTCAGGGGTCATGTAGATAAGAGTGAAGAGGAAATCATCTACGTCGCCTTTATCCGCAATACTCAGAACCTGGAATACCGAAGGTCAGATACGTTGTAAATGGCAAGGGGGACCTTCGAGTCTACGATCCGAGCTTCCAATATTCCTCGCGCAGATCGGGATTCTACTCACTTTCCAACAGTCCTGGATTATGTCGTGAACGGCCTGGATGAGCTCGGTTTGAGATCGGAGAGGGTTGTCCACTTGGCTCGCTTCGCACTCATGACCCAGATGCTCAGGATAAAGACTTTCGTTGAGCGGTCGCTTCCACGAGAGGATTTCGTAGAACACCTGAACGAGGATCAAAATCGGACATGGAAGCATATTCATGAGAGCCCTGCCCTGAGCGTGAACCCGAGCACCGCGCTAGAGTGACTTGCCTTGAGGACTCCGGTGCGGACGTAGAGTCTTACGCGTGGCATCAATTCTGATAACTTCTGGAGGTGGTCTCCACTCAAGGACGCTTGTCTAGAATGAAAACCTCGATAAGCACGCGGGGAGTCTTTCTCGGAGCGATGATCTTCGATACTCGCTGCCTGACGATATACACGGAGGATGTTCTCACCGTCCGAGGGCTCTAACAATGGCATGTTCACGGAAACGACACTGTATATCCTCCTGATCGGGTTGGTCCAAAGTTTCCATCAGGGGCTTGATGCAAAGTTGTTTGAGTACCTCTAACATCGCTCTACAAACAGGTACGGCGTAGAGACAACGTTCTGTCGCAACTTCGCACAATTGCGTCCGTAGATGCAGCGCTTGGAGGTACGGCTCGGTGACAAGAGTCGGTGCATCTGCAAGGAGCATTCGAGTGGTGACGGGACACTCACGAGCATCCTGCGATGCATACGAATCATCCCTGCCTGATTGGGATACCGACTGTCTTCGACACAATTACTCTAGGGCTCGGGAGCCTTCCCGCGCACCCAATGGGGAGCAGAAGTCTCTCGCTGACGGAGAGGATACTCACTTTGCAATGAGGGCGATATCGCCTGAAGGATTGAAGTTTCTTCGTTGCAAAGGCAACCGGTGCGTATTTTTGCCAGAGCGGCATTCATTTTAAAATCGGCTCGAAGCAGCCGCATCCGCTCCACGCACAGAGGACCTGAGGCCCCAGTACTGTGCTACAAGCCACTCATGATTAATTTCAACCGCACAACTCACTTCACTTCATTCAATGCAGCGCGTCCGCAGCAGACCATGTGCTCACAGTCCATGTTCGAACTGGAATGACGTGAGCTCCACTCGCGGCAACACCACCAACTCTGTCAGTCACTGTCACCAGGTCAAGACTTGTCGTCGAAATGGAACGAAATGTCCCGATCGGCTTGTGCCACGGACGAGCACCGGGTCGCATCTGACTTACTGGTGATGTGAATACTTCTTAAATAGTCTGGCGAGGGATTTTCCGAGCTCCTCACATTGCGAAGCGATTCGGTAGTGTGCCAGCAGCAGCAGCAGCAGTTTTGTTATGTTTTCATTCGACAACCGGGCAGCAGCCGCCGCCGCCGCTACTAGCACCGGCTCCACACCAACACCACGATTCTGAGAAGAGAGGAAAACAGAGCGGCAAGGCGAGAGAACTTTTTCGCATTGGCCGATCGCTAAAGCAAGGAGAGGCGGTCCGGTCCGAATCGGCGCCTCATTCTCCGTAAGACCGCGCACCTCCATCGGAATCGTAACCACAGAGCCGGTGTCTCGCTTTCTGAGTTACATAACGACGACGAGCGAGCTGTCGGCTGTTTGATATGTTGAATTTTCGCTCGTATCCTACACCGGGGTCACATTGTGCTTTCACCAAAAAAGCTTCGGGCAGAAAGTGGAGCCATCAATCAGACCTGCGCACTCTTATGTGATGTCCGCATAGCAGGATCCAAATTCGTAGAAATGTGCTGCTGTGATTGACATCGACTCACAGAGCTCCGCTGGTTGTCGGTTCACGACTCTGCGAAGATCGCTCGCCTGATTCTTGGCTAGGTGATTCGATTACACACACAATGAGGAGGCGTTGCTGACAACGAGCCCGCTCGAATAAACGACCGAAGAGATCTCTGAGTGCACTGACTGATGAGAGGGAATCCACGACATGAGCCGGTCTACGTATGCGTATTTCTCGTTCGAGGGCTGTCGGCGGACTTGTCGGCGGACTTGTCGGCTGGATGCCTTTTCATTCTCTCAGTATTGAGAACTTGTTGCAGAAGGATCGACCGGCCCAATTAGATCACCTCGAGGTCAAGGGCAGAATTCAGGATGAGACCGCACAGAACAGTGCAACGCCGATGCCACAACGGGTGGACGTGGTCGACCTCCAGACCAGTAGCGTGTTCGGGTTTTTTTCCTCGGGCGCGAAGAGGGGAACAGATGCCCGAGAAGATCCCCCTCCCCCCTCAGACGCGCTCGTGCTCGAGACTCTTGATTTTCCATAGAAGCCAGCTTCCGGGATCAGATGAAGAAAAGAAAGCATTGAATCGACTCTAAGAGAGTAAGCGAGTCACTCAGGAATCAGGAGCTGCTCGGAGAAAATGAGCAGAGTTTCCGACGCGACGCGATCGAGTTGAGGGCCTCGGCTTGAGTACGCGAGCGATTTCAACGATCGGTTCCCGTTACGACTACCATAAGTTTGACAGGAGTCAACAAGAAGCGAGCAACATGTGAGAAAAATCGAGACAAAAAGCCATCAGCACCCGGTGTTCCCAAGCGGTCTCCCTTCCAAGTACTGACCGGGCCTAACGTTGCCTAACATCGGTGATCGGACGAGAACCGGCGTATTCGACGTGGTATGGCCGATGGCGCTAACGGAGTTTGTGGAGCTAGAAGTCGATGGCGATTCATTAGCCTTCTGGAGACTGAGAGGAGCAAGCGAAAAATCAGGAAGACGATCGTGCTGCCTCATGGCTGTCATTATTCGATCAGGGGCGAGTCTCGCGAGAGAAAAATCGTCTGGTCCCACAGGCGGTCTCCCTCCCGAGGATTCACCGGCCCAACATGCCCAGCTTCGGTTATCAGGTGAGAAACTCTCCTACAGGGCTGTCACGGGAATGAATGAGGAAAAAAGTGATTTCAAGCGTAAGTGGTTTCCTGAGCGGCTCCGCTCCCGGTGGCGGGCCCAACATCATTCGATACTCGTGGTGATCGGACGACGAGCGTTCGAGAAGAAGGTGTGGATCGAGGAGAAATAATACGGAACGAATTTTAAGAGAGAGTGCATTGAGGAGGAAGATTGCTCCTCGCGGAAATGATGAATGATCATTCCCGATCTCGAGTCGGAATCGAGATGAGTCAATCAACCACGATGGTCTTGGGTAGACTGCCCCCAGGTCCTGAATGAGCCCAACATTCCGTCATCCTGGACGAGAATTCGCGTATTCGGTGTACTGGGGCCGAGAGACTCGGTCCAGAATAAATATCATGTGAAAACAATGTGGAGAACTCCATTGGTGTCTGTCGACTCCCAGACTCGATGACGATGACAAATAATGTGATGATTATCGTCATCAGCCTTGCAGTCATAATGGTTCCGAGAGTCGGATATTCGGACAGGGAACTCCGAAAAGGGAACGACGCGAATCTTTGGTGATTTTTTTGCTCAATCAAATTTTATTCCATGAATTTTAGGGCATAATATGGATTCGAAGAGAGTCCGAAGTCCTGTATTGCCCCTCCATTCTTGTACAACTGAGATATATATGCACGAGGCCCGCGAGCAGCCTGACTCATTGAAGGACTACATGTATTCAACAGCTTCTAATCCCATGAGCCATAAGCCAGCTTTGATCAACTTGAGCAGCATACCGACGAAGTAAATGCGGCACTCAACCGTGCGGAGAACATGAGCTTGACTTTCCACGAGAATGCGCACCTGGAATGTCACAAGAATCACCACAAGAAATCCGGCTGTGTGTTCACATTGAAACGCGTGCAGTGCATGAGGAAAAAAATGGCGTCTGGCTCACCCTCGAATAGAACGCAGAGAACTCCTTGCAGAGGAACAGAAGACTTTCGCAGGCCGTATGGGCCCCGGCGTCTATCCGAGGGAACGGATCGAGGTCGTATAGAGGAAGCGAAGTATTTGAGGAGCTCTCGAGAAGGTCCACAAATCTTAAGGAGGAATCGAGAAACAATTTACGTCAAACATCTTGGGGAAAACTCGCAATCTGTCAACTCTATTTCTCCCTCCTCTGTAGACCCGATGGATCCTCGATTCCGCTAATAGACATATTGTTCCACCGGCTCACCGCAACATTGATCTCCAGAGGCTCCATTCCTGATCCGAGGAGAGATGAGTAGTATCCATATTTTCCGCGCAGAGCTCATCAGAGGACAGGCAGCCAGGATAACTGTTCAATCGAGAAGGGAACATTGGTTCGAAAAAATTGAATTCTCTCCCCGCACTCTCCAACGGCTCTTGATGAACGACGTGAATGCCGGATTGGCGAAAAATTCGAAACATCATGCTTGATGCAGGATTGTCATCATGAGATATCATCAGGTGCTCGTATCAAGCGCGTATCTCATGATTCATGATGCAGCCATTTCACTATCGGAGAATCTTCGATACGCGGCGCTCTACCTAATATCGATCCGGTAGGAAAAGGCTGTCGAGAGATTTTCCCTCGTTCTATCAAGAAATGGTTCCCGAGGAGTATTGGAGGGGGAAACTCACACGCGCTGGGATATCAATCTATCATATTTCTTGAGGATGCCGGTCAATCTGGAGCAAGTGTATTGGACGAATAGTCCTCCTCTGTCCCCAAAGCTGCCCGGATCGGAATCCTGAGAGGGGAGTGATTAGATTTTCAGGGAATTTTCGAGTGGAACAAGCTCTCCGTGGAAATAGCGTATCCTCTCCGGAAGAGGGACGAGCTGAATGCGGCACTTACCGGTGGATTATCGGGAAGCTTTACTCGACTCGCCTGCTTGACGCTCAGGAAATCGAATGCGATTTTTGTGTCTTTCAAAACCTCTCCAACTGCTTCGGTTCCGTGGATCCTTTTCTGCCGGAGCTGATGACTGATTTGTCTGAGGATGATCAGGCAAACATGGGGAAGTCAGAGCAGGCATTGCAGTCTCTGGAATCTTTTCGGGACTAGACCTTAAACTTCCTTGATGGGAACTCACGAGCCGATCCGATGTTCGTGCGATTCTATTGACGAATTGCCTCCCTGCGCCCCTCCGTGGAAAAGAAAACTCTGCTTCGCTTCGAAACCCAGAACCTGGAAAAATGATTGGATCCTTCAGGGAGCGGGAGTGTGTTCCAAGCTAATTCCCACGGGTCGGACTCGAACGATGAAATATTTCCCCGCCGGAGCTTACCATCAGAAGTAGTCCGACTTTCTGCTGATTCGAGCTCTTGCTGTGTGGAGCGACGTGACAGAGGAGATCCCCGGGTCCGAGATGGATACGTCGCCGGATAGCTTGAGCGAATTTGAAGGCTGGGCTGTTCTTGAGAACGAGCCCAACACTCGGATGAAACTTTTCGGACAATCCTCTGAGAAGCAATGAAGTCGGTCCTCAAGGCATTCAGCAGAAATCTCAGAGTCCTTAAGGAATTCGCGAGAAGAGTCACTGACCTGATTTTCACGAACTTCGCCAGATCTACTCCTTCACAAGACTGCTCGTAGCAAGAATTAGTCTCGAATTCTTCTTGACCGCTATCACAAGATACATCTGACCATTCGGGTTCCTGGGAACGAGCGAAATACGATTTTTCTCTCGAGTTGACTCCTACTTTGGCCCAGGGAACTTTTCCCGGGACACCTATTCCGCAACTGGATTCCCCCTTGTTCTCACTTCAAAAGTCGTCTCGATTCCGTTGAACTGGCAGACCCTGCGCATGTAATTTACTAGAAGAAGGGATCTCTTTCCATCGAAGTCGTTCTCCCTCGGAGATCTGACGAAAACCAAACGTTTCCCGCTCGCCGGTGGATCTTTGAGGAGTTTCTCAATCCGTAGGTGGATCCGCGCGACTCTTCGACACAAATAATGGAAGGCTGATGGTCTTTCGAGGATGAGGTCGACATAGGGAGACTCTGCTCTGTACTCCACCACAGAAATTTGGAGCGGCCACGATTCTGACAGCCGCGGGAGATCCGCGATCATCCTTGGAATAAACGCTTGAAGCTCATCGCTCCTGGGTCCCGTTATGAAAACACTGAAGTCTCCCTTCGTTCGGTCCGACAGTCGTTTCGCGGAATAAATCAGCCGAATAGCGCGTATGGGAGTGATTCCGAGCTCTTCGCTAGTTCGGGTGACGTAAGACTGAAGCTTGCCCTGGAGCTCCATTGACGAAATGTTTTGGTGAACACACGAGGGCTGCAAATTAAAGGGAGTGTGGGAGGAACTGAGGGTTGAACAGAGAACATACTTCTCAAGCTTGCACAGAATTTATTGCAGGAATCAACATTATTTACATGTTAGACGCAGCTGTCTGGCGCTTTAAGCTTTCACGGGTTTCGATTTGGCGCCGAATTTCTCTCTGATGCTGTCGTTCAGGCCACTCCTGTTCCGGGCGATCTCTATTGCGTAGAATTGAACTCTCGGAACCAAGGTCGTGTTCTCTGGACTGTAATCTCCTGGTGGTCGTTGAAAGGTTAGCTCAAGCGACTCGAGACGGTCCGGCCATGCTCCCGTGGTGATCGATGGAACTTTCGTACCTGAGGTGTCGAGACGGAGAATCGTCGCAAAGTTGAAATCTTCGACGCTACCTTCGAAACGGTTACAAAACTCCCGCCAGATAGCTTTCGATGCCTCGCTCTTCAACTCTGCCTCGTCTAGTTTCTCGAGATTGATCTGAAACGATGAGGTGAGTCGAGCGCTGCAGAAACGTGTATATGATGGTGTCAAAATATTGTATGAAACACCCTGTTTCATAAAGATATGATGCAAGGCTTGGAGGAATTTCGCGGGGGGCTGATAAATTATTTGTCACCCGAAGATTAAGTCGTTCCCGTATGCAACTCACATTTTTGTCACCAAATGTTCTACTGAAGTCGTCGAAAATCAATTGGTCAACAGGTGTGAGACGCAGAACCTTCGGATCCAGAGCTTTCAGCAGGTTGAAGTATACTTCCATATGCTCCGAAGCCTGAGGAATTCTCATAAGAATCAGATCAAAACAATAAATGCTTTGTCGCCCCTTCGGAACCCATAGCTCATATCGATAGTGAGCTTAGAAGAGAGATTCGCAAGAGGTCCGAGAATGCTTGCTTCGGGGCTTGTGCACCGAAAGACATCGCGGTTTCTTTGGGAAATCGGACACCCATAATTTCTAGTAGATGAGAGCTGTTCTTCCGCTCCTTCGTCATCGTATGGCTGTCATACCTTGATGGCCCAGAGTGTCTCTACTTCCTGGTGGTTCACGAATTCTTCAGCTGGACGCTCCAGTAATCGTGCAGCGCTTAGGAGACCCGTGGGATCTAAACCGTCACCAATGTTGGCCATAATACAGACGTGACTCCCAAGATCCCAGACGTTTGCTTCAGCCCAGTATTCAAACCCTTAGGGAATCAGATCTCCATGAGTTTGACTACAGGGGACTTGCGAATCAATCACAGCGCGCCTCGTGTGACAAACCGCACATGGAATCACGCGAGCGGCGAGAGTTTCGTGTTTGGTAGCCTCCGGCGGAAAAGGGAAGAAAAGTGCCCGCGCGATTCAAATAAACATTACGCGCACCTCGAGTGTTCCGGAGGGAGTCGGAGTCAGGATGGTCGTGTGGAATATCTCGCTTCATGCCGCGGACTTTCAAACTCATAAGTAGAGCGGCGGACTTCGCCGAGTATATTCCGATATTCGGAATGTTCGACCGGAATAGCTGAGGATCGCAGGATACAGAAGGAACACGAAATCCTCCAGTCGTTGCCGTCGAGCTCTGCAAGCCAGGCAGCCTCTTCAATGCTAACTATATATCCACACATGTGCGGTTTGTCTTCACTGCCGTTTATCTCGTCCGTAGGCAATTCCATCTCAGGTTCTTCCTCGGAGCAGTAACGGATACAGGGACGATCGGGCGATCGCCCCCTTTGTAATGCTTCGATTTTCCTATACCTCCCATGTTAAAGGAGCGGCCGGAGCCCGAATCCCCCCCAAAAATACATTGACCGCCCCTCCCGAAAAAAATCCTCGATCCGCCACTGCCCCGGAGCTTACCTCGCGTTCCCAGGCGTCTTCCTCGGCACCTCGTAGAAGTTTTCGCCTGTATTCGGCTGTCCTCTGTCCTCGATTCGATTTCGAATGTTGGCGCGTTTTGCCCGCTCGTAGAAACGAAACCACTCGGTGTGAAGTTTAGTCGGCCGGTTTGTTTTTCTCTCTCGTCATCGTCTGTCTGTGAATGAGTTGCGCTTTGAAGACTTTTCGGCAACAAGTTCGGCAGTGACAATGGCGCGACGTTACGATTCCCGTACCACGATATTCAGTCCTGAGGGACGACTCTATCAGGTTGAATATGCTATGGAGGCGATCTCTCATGCCGGGACCTGTCTCGGGATCCTAGCCACCGATGGCATTGTGTTGGCAAGCGAACGGAGGAACACCAATAAACTTCTAGATGAGGTAGGTTGGGAATTCACTATCAGGATCGCGATTGGAAATGCTCAGACTGCGGGAAGTCCAGACTCGGAGCCGCAGAACGCCCAATGAATTTATGTGCAAGGAAATACTGAAGGCCGGCGAGTGTCGTAGACGTAGACGAGAAAATTGCCGGCGACCGCCGAATTGGTGCGTGTTTCCGGGGTACCAATGGGGTGCCAAGCCGCTTTCGCGGGGATTCTCCGTCGCGGAGAAGAGCTCGGGACTCCACAGATCACTATTTTCCAGGTGTTCACTTCGGAAAAGATCTATAAGCTGCACGACGACATGGCATGCAGTGTTGCCGGTATAACGTCCGATGCCAACGTTCTGACAAATGAGCTAAGATTACTTGCACAGAGGTAAGTTGATCGATCATTCATCATTCCCGACTAATGATCCCAAAGAGTCCTGGAGATTATTTTACGATACCCAGTTGGGTGCGCAGTATAGAACTCATCGATTTCCGCTGACAGGTACCTCAGACAGTACGATGAGTCGATCCCGGTCGAAAGGCTCGTCAACTGGTTGTGTGACATCAAGCAGTCGTATACCCAGAACGGAGGGAAGAGACCTTTCGGGGTGTCCCTCTTGTACATGGGTTGGGACAAGGAGTACGGTCAGTATGAACGGAGGTCACACCAGCATACTCTGTAGTCGTGATTATTCGATCTTCACCGATTCCTGAGGACGAAATGCTGTCTGCAGGATATCAGCTGTACCAATCGGATCCGTCTGGAAACTTCAGTGGATGGAAAGCCACATGCATCGGGAACAACAGCCCAGCAGCAATATCTGTCCTCAAGCAGGAGTACAAGGAGAACGAAACGACTCTCGACCAAGCTCTGGCGCTCTCGGTCAAAGTTCTGGCGAAAACGTTGGACATGACAAAACTGACAGCGGACAAGGTCGAAATCGCCACTCTCAAGCGAGTCGACAATAAAACCAAAATCAGCATCCTCCCGACGAGTCAGGTTCGTGGGAAATCGCTGTCGCTGTTTTCGTGACAATCGTTCTCGATCCGGTAGGCCCTCAGCCTCCATCTTGTTCTTTCCAGGTCGAGAAGTTGATTAAGGCGCACGAAGAAGAAGAAGCTAAATTGGAAGCGGAGAAGAAAGAGAAGGAGCGACTAGCGAAGGAGCAGCAGCCGTCATCGACAAAATAGATATATCTCCATTCTCAAAGTGGAATCGTTGACTATTGAATAAATGGTTCCCTGTAATTTTATATCGAATATAAGACTACGACCTCGAAGACTCGCTGATCTATCACATTATATCTCAAACCATATCTTTATGAGTGACATTCCCGGCAGTCTGAGCTGTGTCAGGGGCATTGCCGGTTCGTGTATGTACAAAGCAACTGTCGGGGGATCCAAGATTCGAGATTTCACACTGTTTCAGAGTCGACCATCAACTTGCTTGCGTTGCTCGCTTGATAGATATCTTTTTACCGTGCGAGAGGCTTTGGTGTTGCAGTACTTCGTTCCTTGTCACGAAGCGGGAGTCACAATCCGTGCACGCGAAGTACGTATGTGAGTTTCTCTCTTGGGAATGATTTTTCAGGTGATGACAGACCGTTATGGCACTGCGTGCACTGAAGTTACACCGATGACAATGATAGAAGCCGTTTTTCTTCGGATGAACGAGACCTTTGATCCGGATGTGCATCACGTTGTGCTTCTCGAAATCGTACTAAGGAAAAGATTTGGACGGGATTGTTGACAGCTACAGCGATTGTACTTTCCATCACTTCGGACTTCGATCCTCCTACCAACCTCATCTTGCGTGACGTAAGAGCACCGATCGCAAGCGATGGTATGGGCCTGGCTTGTTCCGGAGCCCCCGAGCAGGGGCTTGCAGTGTTTCACTTCGAAATGCCGACAAAAAACTTCGACAGTAGGGAAGGCTGCCCGACATCTCCGACAGACGAAGGGATCAACTGCAAGGAGAGCTATTGATCCGACTGCCTCGTCTACGTGAAGGCAATTTTCATACCTCCGCACCAGCTTAACTTACTCGCTGCTCCGTCGTTTTTCTTGTTCTTCTCACTCGGAATGAGCTTCCCGCCCCTCGCCGGGAAAGCAACATCCGAATTCTTCTGACGACTGAAGTCTGAAAGTTCGAAGGGAGTACTCAGATTCAATCACGGACCTCAGATGCGGCCACGCGCGCGAATCGCTCCTGTGCATCGACGATGTCGATCTCAGACTTCTAATCTCGCCTCTCCAGCTGACAGAATTATTAAGGACGAACTCGTTCCCACCTTCGATTCCGTCTTCTGCCTCCTCTATCGGAGACTGTGAACCTGAGTTGAGCAAAGCATAATTCGGTCGTTTGGCCACCCGTGAGCTGCGTCTCTCGCTCTGGGAACGAATTCCAAATTATTTTTCTCAACGATAACGACCCTTTCCAACATCATCTCAGTTACTCTGCGAGGGGGAAGAAGAGGGAGGAGCGAGCATTCGGAGGACTACGCACCGGGCTGGGATCTCGGATAGTTATGGTGACAATTTCACTCAGTCGCTCTCGGAGCTGCTCTGGCTGAATCGGATAACTTTCCACGTTCGGAGTGTCGTTGACGGGTCTATCCGAGTTCAGTTCCGGCTCGGGATTCTTCTGTAGGAGGCGGACATATCCTCGCACCTTGATCCGGGATGGAAATCATGGTTCATACAAACGTTCAGTAGGTGAGTGTGTAACATAACTCGGAGCCCAGAGGACATTGCTGGCCCGAAATTCTCCGAGGTTCTGCGACCGAGACACATAGGGTTTCCATCGACTTGCCGTACCGTTTCTCTGCTTCGGTGAGCCGCTTCTCGACGACTCCGCAAGGAGTTAGCGGATGACCTCGATTGCCTCGAGTTGAGCGAGGACTTCTTCAGTACAGCTGGTTTCCTCATGGTTCTCAGTCAGCTCGTCGATAATAATTGAGGGATCGCATGTGAAAACTCTTCCCGAGGAAACAAATCGGGTGACACTAGGGACTTCCTCCAGGTATCGATCGCTTCTCTCAGTCTATACTGCAGCAGGAACGCACTTGGGATAGCCTCACGATGTTGTCCATCAAACACACGAATACAGGAAGATTCTCACTATCGGCAGAGCACAGAGCACCCGCCAGCTGAGGCTTGGATAGTGTAGTCCCTATTGGAGGGAGCTCTGGATGATGTCGGCTGCCAGAGGTATCGACAGAGTCTTGTCTTACCTCCCTATGGTTAACCTTAGATCAAACTCGAACCTCTCTGTGATGAGTGATGACCCTCTCACTGGAAGTTCGGTGTTCGGAGTTCTCCGGCACTAACATCGGCCCTTTCGAGTGAATAAACAAACCCTTCCTCATGTCTCTCTCTCAGCACAAAATGGCGGCTCCCAAGAGCCTGGCGAAGATCCATTGAAGAACCACCGTAAGCACCAGAACTTACAGCATCGCCGGCCGCCAAGAATAGCCTCGTTGACGGGACGGTCGACCGGAACATCAGACAGTGCTGACGGATCCTTAGGTGCTGAGTTCGGGGCGCGGGCACTTCCCAGTTCGCACTCTTTGTCACTTGGCCGAGCCGCAAGTCATTTTATTTTCTCCCGGTTCTTTCCCGGGAAACACCGCTCCAAGATTCAGGTGAGTAACTTGAATTCGCTGCCTAGATGACAAGCATTGTCGGTTTGATAATGTTTCATACGCAGATTCAGTTTTGATCGATCGTTCCATCTGTTCTTACTTTTCCCCAAGGACTCTCGGATCGTGAGTATTATCGACCGCTCCGGATGAATTATCGTTCCAATCATTGCTTGCAATAATTTCCCACCGTGAAGTAAGATCCTGTCGTCGATTCGCCTTGGAGATCACACTTCCGAAGGCCGGTGTTTCGAGTGTTCGGTTGGATAGAGGGCCCTCGAGAATTCGAGTAGGATTTTGGGAATCTGATCTCAACGGAGAAATGAAGAACGGAGCACTCGCTGCCAATTGCTTTAAATCGCTGCACAGAAGTTGTTTCAAGATGCCGTACTTCGCTATTGCAGTTGAAAATGTCGTCGTCCAAACAGCTGATGCTACGCATACGGACCAGAGAGGGTCAACATCGGATTGATTGTCTTACCAGTGACTCCACGCTCGCTGAATTGAAAGCAGTCCTATTATCCTTGACTGGCGAGCTCGTGGATAGAGTTCTGGCCGGTTACCCTCCATCGGCAATTAGTCTTGACCAAGAGTCTAGAACGCTTGAAGAAGCTCAAGTTCGCTCAGGGGATACCCTCACGGTCGAGGTGAGGACACTTCCCGAAACTTGAACCTATCCTAACTCGAGGATATAATTCAATACGGTGCATCTTATTGTTTTTGAATTCAACTTTCTCGTTCTGCAGTCACCGAGTACCGCCGGGGGTGCTTCGGGTTTTTCGATGAAAGCAGAAGCGAAACCGACGGAAGAATCCAATCAGGTCGCTCCATCGACCTTCGATGCGGGCTCGAATACCGCCGCAGGGATCCTGATGCGGCGGGTGGTCCCTTCGAACAACTCCTGTCTTTTCACTTCTGTGTACTTCGGAATTTCGGGTGGCAAGTTTGATATCCGAGCGGGAGCCGATCTGCGACAGATAATTGCTGAAGCTGTCGCTAGCGACCCTATCACATACTCCGAAGCTTTCCTCGGTGAGTCAGTCGATGAATTAATTCCGTGTGTGTGTCGGTCGTCGAACCAAAAGCCTGTAGCCTATGCGGTCCGAGATTCGTTCCCGACGCTGATTTATTAATCTTTTAGGCAAACCGAACCGGGAATACTGCACATGGATTCTTAACGAAGATCACTGGGGTGGTGCCATAGAATTGGCTATCCTCTCGAAGCATTTCCAGACGGAAATGGTGGCGGTTGACACACAGAATGTTCGTTTGAACCGTTTCGGTGAAGATGAGAATTACAGTAGACGGATTCTTCTAATTTACGACGGCATTCATTACGATCCACTGATGCTAGAGTCCCTCGAAGGCAACGGCCAAGTGACGACCTCGTTCGACATAAATGACACTAGTGTAAGTCCCGTCGACGAATTATTCTGCTGCTGGCAAGACTGGCGATCGAATGATTGTTCCAATCAATGGTCGAACACCGTTCCGTTTCCGCTTTCAAGGTACTGCAGATGGCACTGGAGCTCGCGAGGGAGGCCAAGATGTCGAGACAATTCACAGATGTGCAAAACTTCACGTTGCGGTGTCTAGTTTGTAATAAGGGAGTAGTTGGCCAAACGGGAGCTCAAGCTCACGCCAAAAGCACCGGCCACACGAATTTCGGCGAAGTTTGATGACGATTCCCATCGACGAAAATCTAGCAACGCTGCAATCAACTGAACTTCCAACGAACGAAGCAACAACCTACCAACCAACCAGCCAACCGATACAACGATACCGTTTTATACGATTAATTTTGTAACGTACGGACGAGCTCTTCCTGCGCCGACGACTGCTTTATATTCGAACGACAGAGGAACAGTTTTTCGATCTCAAACAAAAAACGGAAAGTCACATGTGAATGAGCAGATAATGATGACGCATCGAGGAGAGCTACGGCTCGCTCTTCTCACGACAGGCCCGGTAATCTTGCCTTGAATATGTAGAATGTTGGGAAAGTTTGTCGGTCATTTTGATCAGGCTCAGGTCGAGCGTGATCTCCAGCGTCGACTATGCCCGAACTTATCATTTTGAGAGATAATAATCTTTTGTTTCGCCAGATATTTTCTTTTCATTTATCCGATGCGGGAGCTACGCTGATCGACGAATTAGAACTTCGTGTCAGTTCCTGGGGTTGACTATTCGAGTCGTGATGGAAGCATCGAGTTCCTTGTGAGTGATACGCTTTTCGATGGATCGGGCCTCCTTCTGCCAGAACTAATCAGATGGCTGCTAGAAGAAATAGTTTGAAATTTTGAAATCCGTCCGCGATGAGACTTGTGATTGTTGCATTGAGAGTGCTCAAGAAATCATCGGACCACTGTATCCAGAGGATAGACATTTTTCGCGAGGTTATCTCTTTCACTTTTCGCTTTCTGAGAGACAACGATGACGCAGAACTTTATTCAGGAGTCCCTCAACCCATCCTTGGACGCTGGATACGATTTATTTCGACGGACTTGCAATTTTCGGTCGGATCGGGAAGGCACGAGCCAATGGGGCGCGTTGTCGGAGCGACTGAATTCTGACATGTCAGAGGGTCGACCTTGCCTAGGTAGTATTGTCCGCTGCGGTCTCCGGAGTTGCCCTCAGCCTCGATGCTTGTACCCAGAGGAATACGTAACCCCTGGGATCCCCATCAGATACCAAACCCCAGTACGACTTTGTGAGCTGGAGCCTGCGGAACTCAGCATGCGCTTCGAGTAGCTTGAGGATGATTTCATGGCAATAAATTTTCGATGCGGTCAGGTTCTGCTTCTCGTTTCGGAAGGGTCCTGTATTTTAGGGATAGAGTCCGAGTAGATAGATTGTGTGTTCTATCCGGCGGTCGGGGAGTGCCTGACTCTGGCTTCTTTATTCGACATTCGCAGGCGAATGAAATTAGATTTTTTTCAAAGGAAGGAGGACATTGATTCTGGAGCTTACATCACGGATATCCCTCGGATATCCTCGCCTCGAATCCACCTACGGATCCATGAATCTGGTCTGGAGGTCCGACTGAATGCACGACTCACCGCAAGCTCGCCCATGTAGCGAACTCTGTCGAATGGGTCCACCGTTCGAGGGAAGTCATCGGCCTGTTCGCCCGTGGAGCCGATCGAACTAAAGACCAATTGTATTCCGTGCGCGGAATCGGACATCCTGATCCATCGGACCGAATATGTGGTGCATCTCGGAGGGACCCATCGAATAGGTCTCACCGCTTTCTTCTACCGATTAGAGTGATGTGCGCTTGTCATTCATGAAAATCGTTCTGCTGGTGTTAAGAACAAAAAGTGTCGCATTATTATCTACGTCCCTTGGCCATACTTCGATGTGAGAATACTTTGCGACTTCGGCCTCCTTCGAGTCGTAGGCGTGATTCCGCGGAGTTTCCGTGGACAGCGCGGAACTTCAAGTCAGTCGATTCTGCTCAGTACAAACGCCGTCATAGCACGCTTGACACAGGGAGGCGTTGTGGGGGGTGCGAGGTTTGCCTGCCCTTCGGGTTTTCTGGATCGGTGGCTCGATAAAACCGTAGTAGACCTGTCCCACACGATTGTATAAATTGACAAGAACCTGGGAAGGAGCGAGTGCCGGTCAGAAACACCCGATGCTAGCCGAAAGGTAATTTCCCTTCATCCCGCGCTCTTGCAGCTGCTCAGTAGAGATATAAATTTGGCATCGCGTCTCGCGATGAAATCATTCACCTTGACCACCTCCTCGGGATACCACATGGCGGATTGGAAGCGACCACTTTTACACTTATCACATTGTTGTCCGTACAGCTTAAAAGCGATGAATCCCTCCCCGTTCGATGCCTGTACGAACCAGTATGCGATTCTTCCTTTCATGGACGTCCAACCGTGACCGCACTCCAAGCAACTGAAGCGCACCTAGAAGTTGGAGCGTGTAGCTTGAGAATCTCTAATCACCCGGAGCCTTATTTGTTCCCAAGCTCATCGTCGAACTCATCCCGGTCACAGAGCTGATTCGCTCGAGAACTCACCTTGGCCGAATCGACAAACTGATTCCACAATCCTATGGGCGCTGAGTGGACGGGGAATAAGCTCCATTGATGAGGTCGGTAGGACTGGAAGAGGTTCGCGAATTCTCCCAACCAAACCTGTTCCATACCACTGTAATAGGGGCTATGATCAAACTCGGAGTCCTCTTTCGATTAAGGCGCTAATTCGTGTGTCCCGCAGACGTTCGAACATGAAGAAGGCATCGTTCTCGGATGACTCTTGAGTGACATCGTGCCAAGCTCCCGCCAGAGAGAATCGCCGCCCTCAAGCGTCCAAATCCCTTCATGGTACATGGGAGAGCCTGATCAGAGGAGAAAGCCCGGAAGAGCTCCAAGATGTCGAGAAGAGCTTCTCGGTACACTGGATAGGGCTGGGAACTCTTTCTCAGAGATCGAAAGGCTTTCGGAATCCCTCTGAGATTAGTCACTCAGGTACTCATTCGACTTATTGTTAAAAAGGTAGGAAGAGAGTTTCTCCCTCGGGGGCTGTAGTCATTAAATGTAGCAACGAGTTTTAGTTGTGAACGAGAGATTGACTACTCCTTGATTAGTGGGACTCGGGCGCAATCAATGTGACTCGTGTAGACTCGCTATTAGTAGGCGCAGTTTTGTGCCAATCCAGACTCACATCAGCGTCGACAAGCCGGAAAAGGCTCGCCTCCAGCCGGCTCTGAGTCGGCGGGTGGTGTGCTCTTCAGACTTCCAAATGAAGTCGAGAATTCCGAATCTAATTCGATATCGATATCTCGAGAGGAGTTCCTCCTGCCTCCCCTCCCCAGCGGCTGATGAGTCCGATTCATATTATGAAACTCGCTCCGCTGGTGACCGCTGCCCATTGCGCTTCGGTCACGGGACTGACCATCTACATAACCTTGTCGCTCTCTGCTGTCCGAGATCGACTGAGGAGAGTATCGGGAACGGACGTATCCTTCTTTTCGAATTTTTCGCGACACACGAATCAAGGAGTGGGGAACTCACTAAGCTTGTTTCCAAGGCGCAACATGAGCCACTGCGAGATTCTGGTTTGCGACCGGCGGTGAGGGCAGGACCGGAGTGAGGACCGAACATTCTGTACACAGCGGGCTGCATGGCTGTTGCAGAGCGGTGAGGAATAAATTCGACATTAGTTGAGGAACTAATTCAATTTATGCCGGCGAGTCCTGTGTTCAGCACTGGGCCATGGTCCGACTGGGGTGCCCTCCCATTTCACGGGAGGCTCCAATACTTTTCCGAAATCGATGAAGCGGAAGATACGCGACGCACGCGAACGCACTGCCTGGATGCGGCCTCTGAAACTATGGTTGGAGGTGCAGTCAATAACTGAGCGAAGCGAAGGATTCATTCCGCTTTCTCCGGTAGGCGGACCTGCCGCCATCGCGTCAGCTCGGTATTCTTGCCGCACGTTCGTCGTTCTGATGTCTACCGGTTCATTCCTCTAGTTGGTTAGCTCAGCCCCGATTCATGTCAAGCGTAGTGCCTGGTTCGGCGAACGGAACTCGTGACAGGGCATCCGTAGTCGAAATATGCTGCCGTCGTCTACTTGCGTCGCTCCTGTCGCGCTCGGCTGCGTCGCCGCTAGATTCCACTATCCACGAACACAGGGTTTTTGATCCGGAATCGATGAGGACAATTCCATGAGGGATTATGCCAGTGCTCCGCGTGATGAATGAGCGAATTAGTTAGCCTACCCACATGAATGGAGCATAGATTCCGACTTGCTATTCTGACTCTTGACTGTGAGAGCTGTCGCAGGTTGATGGGCGCATTCCAAAGATTATGCAACGGGATCTCTAAATCTCGTGCGGAAACCCCATACCGCGTGAAGGAATGGTTCGCGAGGAGTAAAATCAATATCAACGATGAGGAGAAACATCTTCGATCCCCCCGGAATATGTATTTCGCTCCAGACCGCGTCGAAGTTCCACGAGGAACTGTTCCCTGTTCCGAAACAGATTCCGAGCCCACCGAATCGATTTCTTGTTTCTCATACAGCACCAGTGGAAGCTCCACGGAACTGTCGCTACGACCGACGCGACGGTGCCTGGATCTGAGAGTATCATAAAAGCCCCACCTATTTTTGGCGCTCCCAAGCTCTTCCCCAGTCTTGGTGCTGTCCGTGCCCGTGCTTAAATGAGCTCCTTCGTTCAGGTGACGTTTCCATCTTGTGCGTTCTTGAGCGGGTCTTCAATTCTGATCACGTCTTGATCCGGACTTGATTGATTCAGGGGAATGGTCGGAGTGGTGGCGAAAGAATTACAGCCATGATGGGCATCGCCTAAGACGGGATTATCCTGAGGAAGATCGCTCAGACTAACATCTGATCATCCGTTCAACGAAGAAAGGGGTCCAGGTAGGCTTTCATCTCCTAGATCTCAAAGAGCGGTTCGACCCCGTCCAGGTCTGAGGTCCGGCCCTGAAAGTTCCCTCATCAAGTTGTCATATTTTTGGTGTCTCCAAAGTCGAAGTTCTCCCTTCGAACACTACGATGATTCCCTGCGGTTGACGCGGCGGTGGCGGCGGCGCAGCTCCGGCGTGATTCGGACTCTTCCGTTTATTACTCACGCAGGCTAAGGAGAGGCTTTTGTGGCTATCATCGGCTGGTCGGACGGACTTCGTTCCCTCTGTCCCCTCCATGTTTGACTGATCCAATACAGTCTCTGTGAATCTAGAATCCTCTTTGGCTATACGCGCGGTGCTTCGACCACTACGGCACTACGATAGTACAGTACTACGATCGTACGGCACTTCGGTCACTGCGGTCGCTACGGTACTCCGGTCACTACGGTGAATATGATATATCGATTCATGAATACTGGATTCCGCCGGAAGCCAATGAAGACAGTCGATGATGTGGCGTCGTACGAGAACGCTCGCGCCGCACTTAGTCTAGTCGACGATCCGCCAATGAAGAAGTGGAGCGGAATCAATTCGGAGCATCCCCCCTCGAAGCCGTGCCCCAAACAGAAGTGGTCGTCACACTAGCTTTTCCCTGTCATGATCGTTGAGGCAAGCATCCCGACTTCGTCCAAATTCATTCCCTCCTGACTGCTGGATTTGCTACAAGACGGAGTGATCGCGGGTTTTATCGGAAATTATAGCTTTATTCGTCCAACCATCGATATTCTATGTTTCTCTTATATCACAAGAAAGAGTTGACGTTCTCACCATACCTTCGGACAATAGAACAGGTATCGAATAGTGAGTCGAATCCGCGAGCATTTTCATTGGTCACTCATTTTTTGTAGTTTCGAAAAATGGCCCTCGAGGCCAACACGCTGACCAGACTGCAAGCTGTCCTTACGGAGTTATCGTGGAAAACAGTGAGAGGGAGACCCAGCTAATTGGGGAGACCGCGCGGGCCTTGAGCGAAAAACAAAGCTTTCGATTCCTCCCCATAAAAGCGCAACATGATTCACCCGGCAGCCCCCCCTCCCTCAAGTTCGCTCAAATTTTCCTCTCGCGAAGGCGCCTAGCGACGCCGTGCTTCCATTAGGCTTTGAATAAGAGCTTCGCGGGAGACTCATCTTCCGTTCTCCAGGAGCCGCCATCTCGAGGAATTCATCTCAAAATTATACAACATTCCTCTTTTTCAATCACGAATACTCCGAGAGAAGGGCCTCGACCCACATCAAGCATGCTATTAAAGAACCACTGTTCTT
The DNA here is from genome assembly GCF_000255335.2 of Galendromus occidentalis. Classification (NCBI taxonomy): domain Eukaryota; kingdom Metazoa; phylum Arthropoda; class Arachnida; order Mesostigmata; family Phytoseiidae; genus Galendromus; species Galendromus occidentalis. The sequence continues at coordinate 236,078 of NW_003804572.1, forward strand.
GACGAGATAGTGAACACGGCCGCAAACTCCGAAAGCATTCTTCCTTCTCACAGGATGAGGGGCTCAGCGAGCGGAGATTCACGGAGATTCTGCCATTCCATTTGGTATCACGAAGAAATTCGCACTCTGAAAGGCCATCTGCTGTGAGACGGAATTTTGAGAATGGGTATGCTTGGCAACGATTGGCGAAGATTTCAAGCTCCACTTCATGCCCGACAATCATCTTCCAGTCGGATATCTCTGAGGTCGGATTGCAGCTCTCGAACGAAAATTTCGGCGCTATCTTACCATCAAGGTGGTATATTGTTATTATTCGCTGTAGTGAGGCACTGTACTTCTCTGATCATTTGATGTGCCGCCTCCCAAGCCTGTGAAGAGCATCACTTCTCTCAGAGTTCTTCGGAACACGTAATGCGGCTAATGGTATATGTCATGCGGCTAGAGTAGAGGCCTTTGCATACCTGTTCTTCTTCCTCGACACGATCAGATCTCCCGACAAGCTTTTTCAACTTGGATATTGTGCTCGTTGCGCCGACGGCCCCCTCCGGTTCCGGCTCGAATTCCGATGTTAGTTTTCCCAGCGGATCGACGTGCAGCAGCTGTAATCTGTTCCCGACCACAGGAGATTTATTCTCCATCGGTACAAGCCAGGAGATAAGCCTCCCAAATGGAGCGACGACATGGGCAGGCGACTAGACGACCAGATCGTGGGATATTCCTTACCTCGGGATCGCAGCTCGACCGGGCAATCTCTGGAAAGCGCCGCTGACGTGCTGGGAAATGGAGGAGGAGAATATATCATCCGCACTCGCTCAAAAGCATATTCGTTATATCCTCGTCACCCCATTCCTTAAGCCCGAATCTCGACAGTCTCACCTTGTCCTCGATCAGATCCGAGTACGATGAGCCCGCGACGAAATGATCAGAGGAGACACTCCCACCAGCCGTACGGGGAGAATGTAACTGCGGTCGAGGGACGATTGTCTATCATTCAGCCGGATTTCACTCACGAAACAATTCTTTTCACTGGATCATGAATTGAGTAATGAATCCGAGCTGTACCGTACTCGGGCCCGGGACGATTCCTCGAATCGGAAACGCTGCTTACTTGTTGAGTTATACTGCTGCTCGTGTCGCTACAACTGCTCGCGTCTTTTTCCTCCGCCCTGTGGTAACCTCCTGGTCGCAGACTTGATTTCTGAACCGTTTGGATGCACTCGGTGAGATACTTTTGGTATAGAGCTGAGTTGAAGAAAGCCTGGGGGAGGGGGACCCGAGCTTTGAGAATTCCTACACGATCATCAAGCAGATTTCAGCATCGGACATTTGTTCAAAAATTTACCTGGAGAAACTCGTTCTCTAGATACCGAACAACTATTGCGAATGGCAGAGCGAAAGTGTTCGGATTTGGGCCATCTTCGGAGCAGATCGACTCTTCGATCTGGGAACGAAAAGCGATTCGTAAATTATTATTTTCTCAGGATCGAAGTACCCTCTACATATATCCTTTATGATCCCGATCCGAGAGAAAGTTGGGTACCTCGCTCCGTAATGAGTCGCTGAAGCCGAGAGACGTCTCCGCTTGTAGAGAAAAGAATTTATCATAAATAACCATGGCATCTTTCTGGGCTTCTTGGGCCGCGAACGCGTCTACGGCTCCGGTGTGCGTAGAAAAGTTATCGGCGACGATCAGGAAGTCAATCAGGCGACGAACTCCCACTTGTTCCCCGAATTCCATGAGGTAGAATAGACATCCGTCGTTCGCAAGAATGTCCACCAGACCAGGTCCCGAAGCCATGTTTGATGTTGTTAGAATATCAATTTGTCTCTGGGTGTAGAACGGACTGCGGAGGAATTCCGTATAATATTGCTTGTCCATCTGATCGAAAACTGCCTGTTGTGCCTGAAAATCCGAGATTCAGATGCATAAGGCCCGAGTCTATATTCCAATCTTAGTTCGGGAGCTTATGTCACTAGTCAGCGAACCTTGGAAAAGCAATTTCCGTCAACATGCTCCTTTGACAAGCAGGAGATCACTTCCTCTAAAGTCTGAGGTTCCAGTAGAATTTCTTGTGCTGCTGACGGTCCGAGGAATTTCTCATAGATGTGGAGGGCGTCTTGACCAATACCTGGGAGGGAACGGATGTTAGTCTCCCGTGCTCCGACAGCAGCGAGCGATTGCTCTACGGGTCTCCCTCCGAGAAAACAAGGGGATTCCGAAGTAGCTCAAGGCCATGTCCTGTGAACTCACTGTCAGCGTAGATCGGTGCGGAAACTTGTGCTCCTCGTGGGCTATCTTCGTCGACAGCCTCCAGGGGCTCATCACAAGGACTCAAGGGATCTGCTTGAAGAGCTGCAGAAAGGAGCATATTGATCTAGTTTTAGCAATCGCTGAAATGATTGAATCTTGATCTGAACGCACGTGATCGGAGAAGCGAGGGAGTAATCTCTTGTCAGAGTGCCTCGTGGGATAATCCTTCTGCCCACCAAAATGCTCGATATGACTTATTTATGCGACTCGACTGTAAGTACCTATCCTATAATCCCCGTGGTCAACTCACGATCTCTCGTCTTGACGAATCGTTGCTTCACGTGACTTCCCGAGCGAAGAACCTGACTACTTCTGTTGAACATGTCGGCCTCGAGCCAGAACCGTAACAAGTGTTGTGCACCTTTGGCTTCCATGAATTGTATCAGATATGGAATCGAGGCATTGTCAGCCAGCAATTCCCGTAATGAGCGGAAGGAACAAGCCTTCGTCCGGGGCGGTTTCGATGGGTCATATTCTCGTTCAGCTGGGATAGACGTCGTTGATTTTACTTCGACAATCGATGAGCTATGATCCGAATCGCCGAGCTTCTTCATTGAATATTTGTCACAGAATTCTACACAAGTGTCATGGATTCCCAACCTTTTCGGATTCCTTCTTGAAGTTCTTGCAGCGTGACATTGAAGGTTTGCGAAAGGACCGAATCTCTCCGATTTCGTTTGTTTTTTCCCGTATTCCACGGTTCAATGCGAACTCGAGCGAACCGAGACTCAAACTACGTTCGAAATTGCGAGTGACCCCCTTCAAAGAACCTGCAGAAGGTCACAAATCATATTCAGTTCCGAGATGAAAGAGAATAAATACGTCTTGCGCTAAGAATCGGTAGAGAAGCGCGAACAGCACCCGAATGAATAACAATGTACTTCTACGAAAGCTCCAAGAATGTTTACGCAGAACGAGGAAGCATAAACATATGAGCCCGAACGAACTCGAGGTGGTATCTTTGCGGGGGACGACCGATTATTCGCCGATTACTACCGACGATGTCCAAAATGGACAACCGCTTCGGATAATTCTACGGATTCGTTTCTGACAGGGTTAAGAGCTTAAGGTACTACCAAGACGGTTTTTCGACTCCGCACCGAAGAGCTCGGAACTGATTCCTGAGTGAAAGACCGATTGCGTGACATTTGTCCGCGGTAAACTGTGACCATTCGAAACTGACAAGGTCCTTGACACGGGTGAGCTTTTCTCCGGGGTGTGAGAAATCCATTTCGAACACCAGATATTCTTTCGAGATGCGTACTTCGAATATTTTTTTAAGAAAGCACCGGGGAATGACCATCGACGCAGAACAACCTACTTTTCTTCTTGAGGAAATTCATCACACCGGAGCATGAGCAAAATCTCAACAGACGTCACTATTACACGAAAGGATCACATTGTATGTGAGATTCCATTGATTGCTCCTAGTCTTCTTCGGAACTGTTCACAGCCTTCGTTCAGAGCTCGACGGTGCTTTTCGGGCGTGGAGTCATTCCCAGGATCATGATGCTGTCTCGCGTCTTCTGTATCCCTCTGGTTTCCCATGCACGTCAGCAGCGAAAAAGAAATATCGTAGTTTTCTCTTTACTCGATCGCTCTGTATATGCTCCTATTTCTCTAACGTGCTAAATGCTGAGCGCTCCGATGACAGGTAGTCAAATGAGACGGAGCTCGATTCACGATAGAACGATGATTCCTAGGAGGGGAGTTCAGTGTCATCAACTGCGCTGCCATATCGGGAGCCCACGAATGGTTCGAGTTCTCAAAAATCCGGGTTTCACTCGGTTATCATGTCGAGTTTATGCTAGCATCGGTGAGGACGATGGACCGCTCAGATATTAGCGCAGCAGACGACAGACCAAGCGCGGCGGTTGGCGCGGAAGTCGCTCCTCTCTCCTGGTGAGGGTATGACCCACTGACTCGCTCCCAGCTCCCAGCTGAGCTGAAAGCAGAGATCATCAGATACCTAGGGCGTCTGAAAATCTGACACTCGACGGCATCATCGATCTGAATCAGCCATGAATCTTGATTCGTCCTCATCCTCGGAGGGAAAAGTCCCTCCCGATGACCCCTCTCGCGCAGCAAACGTCGCAAGGACGAAAAAGCAAACTCCTCACCTGCTTCGAGCTACTCTGCCGCAAGCCGCCGAAAACTTGTAGGAGACAGAGCTCATGCCAGAGCAAATCCAGAGTACAGAGTGTACCCACTTTCTCTCTCTGTCTCTCGGCGAGCTCGTGGAGCGCTCAGCTGACGCGATGAGTGGGGATTCTCCTCCTTGGTCAGCGAGCATCGATGATCAGGGGCGTACGCAGGGGGGCTCCTAGATGGTCCCTTCGTGATACTGTAGTACAGGAGCGAATCGCCCTACTCCATGCGGAGACCCGATCAAGCCCCCCTCCCCAAGAAAAATTCTGTGTACGCCGCTGTCGATGATGATATCCTCTCAATGGAATATACTCGCGAGCTGGTGAAGACAAACACGGAGCCGCGATGCGAGTTCATTGGCGTTTAGGGCACTCGCGGCGGATTGAGGACACAGTATTCTTAATCCTCCCGATCTTCTTGAATCCTATCTTGGACGGAATTTCCCTCTTTTCAAGCAGAGCTCTGTCGCTGAGCCGCTCCTCGGAGTCGGGAGGTAAGACCGCTCTGGTGAGTGATCGGCTTATTGCGTCGGATCGAATCTGAACATCGCAAAGATGCCGCTAAAGCGACATGAGCCCACTTCTATCCCGGATGTCGACAATTCCTGGGAACACGGTCTCGATCGAACCGGGTAATTCCTCTCGCTGAGTCTGCCCGCTGGGACAATGATCTTTCGGTGAGCCCCGGGACATGAAAAGGCTGTTGGCGTCAGCTCAGGGAGACGAATTACTGTCTGAGCGAATTTTGGGAGCTGAATGCCGGCTCCGACTCTTTCTCAAGTTCCCGGGTCGAATTTTTGTGACGACAATAGAAAACCTGTTATCTCGACTCCTGTAGAGTCCCGAGACCGGGAGAGAGATCGGAAGAGTATTCTACCGGAGGCTCAAGCCCGTATCCTCGTCTGATATTTGTGTGAAATCCGTCGCGACGATGAGTGTATTTTCATTTCCGGATTTGCTCCATCTCAGGCCTCAAGATAAGCTCGAGTCCATCGCTCCTCAGGTCTACGGATAGCGTCGGATTCTGATCCAAGAACCTTCGGTGAAGCGAAAGAAACGAGCGACAAGTATCCATTGAATCGTGTTCATTCGATCGGTGCTTCGATTACCACGGATGCCACATGAAGAAGAATTCCAGGACAAATATATCTATAGGAGCTCAACCATTGCTCAAGTGATGTTGCTCACTTCAAATGATATTTCACAATCGGAATAAAGGAAAATATGAGACATTCTGGAGAGGATCCTGATTCCTATGCGGGTATACGACCCTTGGAGTGAACCATGAGTGGTTCTCTTTGAGTGAAGCGCCGAATCGACAGCACGAGGAGCTCCGACACTCCCGAGCGAGCGAACCGTACGTCCTCGATTCCCATGGTCATCTGTCTGCAGTCGGCCTATCATACCACCTCTTTGTTTCAGATTCAGTCGCTATCTTCTAGGGCAGACGAGGGGTACTCCAGCTACGAGGCAATCGCCGTCTTCATTCGAACTTCCGTAATTCTCCCACGAATTCCCAAGTCGGATGAGTTCTCATTCTTCAACTCGGTGGGATCAATCTCATTCGATCAGAGCACTTGATTGAGTCGTCAACACCTCTGTTGCCCATAAGTGTTTTGCCAGGGGTGCGTCGAGGTGTCTTATAAACGACGGACGTCGTTCCGGATGACTATGCGCGTGCTTTGAGCCCACCTCCTTTTCGGAGAGAGGACCATCATGAATAATTGAGAGCCGTCTGTGTGGACGAGGATCGTGACCACTATAGACTCCGTAGTCCTAAGACCAAGTTATCAGATCGAGAGATGCTCTACCCGAGCCTCATACTTCAGTTTTGATGACGCCATGTGACGCCTGTAGTCCGTGACTATCGAGGCCCGGAGACTACCGAGAGCTAAACTGCGCGAGGGAATCGTCCCCAAAATATTGTGGATCAATGTCTCGGTCCCCCTTCGGCCAGATGAATGAGTTCCGCCGAGACATCTTTCTCGCCATCGCGTCGTCGTCCGATAATAATCCGCCCGCAATCCGCCGTGTGGGAGCGAATTGGTCAATCGCTCACCTGAGTCAAAAGAGCATTTCTGATGCGAGCCTCATTCACAAGGAACTCGAATGCATTCGAAATCGCACGTAAGCTCCACAGCTGCGTCGCGGTATCGAGCGCCAAAGTATTCGAGGAGCACCTCCCGGACAGGGGGTCGGTATCCTAAATTATCGCTAACCCAAAGAAGGAAAACGCTCCCGATTCATTGTCAAGTTTTATTTATTCTCGGATTCAACATGAAATTGCATTATCAAAATTATATCTCAAATCTTTGCAAAAATCCCATCTTTGAATGTATGTGGTTTGAGAGAAGGATCGGAGTTTTAAAAGGCGAAACCACTTACCTCTGTTCCCGATTCGGGGTCATGGCGAGGCTCTCCGGCTGAAGAAGCGTTTCCCCGACCTATCCGTCACACTTGAAAGTCATTAGCGACGCCGGCAACCCGCGATCTCTTGCCACGGGATCCTCGAAGGATAAGTTTATGCAGCTGCTGCACTGCATAAATCCTGGACACCACCAGGCCAAGCCGGGTCAGATCAATGGATTTACCATCCCAGGGACGTGGCCGATGCTATTGGCTTCTTACGGGGCTTCTGCCTCCCGACGAAACTGTCGCTTTTGCACCGAAACGTCACCTCCTTGAGTAAGAGCGATTCCCTCAGGTTGGATGAGCATCCATCAGAGCACATTCCTCCAAAGTCAAACTTAGGTGATGTGGGCGCTCCAGAAATTCCTTCCTTCGTAAGCATTCCGGCATATCACACCGTGTACGGCGTCTCCATGACCCTCTTGGTCCCGTCTCGCGCGAATGGGGATCCTTCTTCCCAGTATTGCGAAATCAGAAAGATGGCTGGTCGCAAGCTGTCGCGGCGGGGGTGTTACGAGTCCGAACCTGACCGCCGCTGAAGGGAAATCTGTTTCTCAAGCGGCGGGCACAGCTGTCCTCGTACGGAGTTCAGATGCTCCATCCAGATTATCCAGATCAAGTGAAAGTGCTCCTCAGTTTCCTCTAGGTAATTTTCCAGAGACCGTCATGAGCGCGTTCCTTCCCGTGAGAATCACAGTGTATCACAAACCACCTCAGTCCTCTTATCGAGTCTGCTCATTGAGTCCCGTCAATTCCCGAGCACGCGCACATTCCTGATGTCCAACTGAAACTTCCTCCTGTCCTTCCACAGACCGGTCGTCTCATCCGAAAGGTTTCTCCGTCCAATGCATTTTCTATTCCCATTCCAAGCTCCGTATCCAAGATAAGTAGTATCCGTATTCAAAAGTGGCGATCACTGATTCCCTCGCGGATCGAACGATTTCTGATTGAGTGGTTCCCGTGATTGTGTCACTCCTTAGCAGCCGTCACATCTCCGACGGGAGGACCGAGCGAGCGATTGAGTGAGTGAACGAGCGAGCAAGCGAGAGAGCGAGTCCCTCCGAAGAAATCCTCCAAGTTCATCATCGGGTTTTTCGATCGGACGTCAAAGGAGAAGCCCGAACGTGTCCGTCGACGCGAGTCCTCCAGTTTTTACGGTCCGCCAGCGCTCGTCATCATCATGAACGTCATCAATGCATCCGCATCCTCATTCCATTCCAATGCAAGTCATCGCAATCCAGTTTTCAGATTAATCCTGATCAATGAATTCCTTTATTTGATCCATCCACATGATTGTTTGAGTCCAATCTCGTACACACTGTTGTCGTAGGAGAAAGAAAAGTAGTAAAGATAATTATTATGTGAATCGGATCTCGTATCTCGCTGATCTATCGATCGGACGACCGACCGATAGACGATCGAATATCTACGAAACCACCCGAAAATCATCTGATTGACGGGACAGCGTAGGATGTTGGGTTTCAGGGCCATGCATGTCCGGAGCTGCTTCCCAGAGCGAGAACTATATTCTGTTCGAAGGATACGCGGCATCTCTACGTTTCGATCTTGATCTTGGAACTCGCCTTGATTTGGTCGAATCTAGCAGTGTGCAAAACACGAGAAGCGAATTATTGTCGGCAAATCAAGAAGTTGTGTACAACACGAACAAAACGAAGAGAAAGGGGTAATGTAATTCACAGGGATTGTACAAAAAGAAAATCTATCTGATTGGCTGCTCGTTTTGCCCGCGAGCCCGTGGCTGCATGTGTTCAGTGAGTAATTGGAAAGCTTGTATCTGTGGTATTTAGAGTCGAAACGGGAAAACTGCAGAATGAGTGAGTGTTTATGAGGGGGAGCGGGAGCGGGACCTGGAACGGGAATAGTTCTTCCTTGGGGAGTAGTTCGGAGGTGAGCGCGAGCGCCGTTGCGATTGACTTCGCGAACGCGATCTGCTTTCGCGGCCGGTGTCTTCCTTGACCCGTACATACGATACCTCGCTCTCGTGGGAACGGAATCTGACAATAGGAGAGAGCATACGGGAGCGTTAGTGGATGCTTCAGAGGTCGTGACGAAGGAGCCAATGGGGAAAATCTCATTCTAGACGGAGAGGAGCTCGAGACTTTGACCACGATCTCGGATCGGACGTGTGAGGCACTTACCGGCTATCGTCAAGTTTCTTGACAGCGTATTTCATGTCTTCATAACGTAAGAACTCTACCACACCGGTGCCATCTTTGTACACATCCGCATAGCAAACATCTCCGGCTTCGCGCATATGATCCTTGAGATCCTGCCACGATCCGGTGGGAGGCAAACCTGGGGAGAGAATCCGATGGTGCATCCCTTCAAGCCTTGATTTTCCGGTTCCCGTCCAGCGGTGGCCGTCGATCTCTCATCCAGTAAAATTTCGTGACCGAGAGACATCATCTGTTGCGTCAGATGCCCTGCGAGCGATCGAGGGGATCTTTCCCTCGATTGAACAACTCTCGTACTTACCAGTTACTATAACTCGGTATTGGCTTCTACGTGCAGGCGGACCTCGGCCGCGGGACGGCCCTCCTCTGGGGCGGGCGGAATTACCTCTCGGGAATTCGACCCGGAGTTTGTAGCCATCGTAATCGTAGCCGTCTCGGGCCGACACGGCATCTTCGGCATCCCTGAAATATTAATTTTGAGCATCGACGGGCTTCAGCACACGTTCAGGGATCGTCCTATCGTTCTTGGCGGGGCTTATCACGAAAGATCATCGATCGATTCCGACATCCGCGCCGAAATCCTGAACCGTCCACTCGAGCATTCGGTACGTAGGTATGTTTGTTTTCGTTTACACGCGGAGCAGACGACTATCACAGGATAATTTCGCCGAAAAAAGCGTGGATTCCTACAATGAAGTACTCCAACTCGAGACCGAGCAAACAGGCTCAGGGGTTCTACTCCGAGAGCGTCGAACGAGACGCTCGGGCAAAGGGTCTAATCAAGTGGGGATCCACACGGAGTCATATGCTACATTGGCTCTCGTGGATGTCGATCGATATCCACGCTCTCGGGCACGAGCGGGCCGGCGGAAAATCTCGGGCCAACGCTCCATAACTCCGTCGAACGAGCCTAGCAGGGATCCCTTGAGGAGCTCGATAGCCGAGAAGCTGAGAGAACTCCGGGAGCGAAGCACGCTCGACGAAGTCTGCACACCGGCGAATCACACAGAGAAACATCCCGGGTCCTGGCGGCTCCCAGAAGGAGTGCTCTAATTCCCTTCGGGACTTCCGAATCACCCTCCGAACGACGACGACTTCTTCGCAACATCATTGAACAACAGCTAGGAGGCTCTCGTTCGACGGGGGTGCCTTGGAAGAGTTTTCGAATGTAGATAACTTACCTCGGATCCTCGAATTCGACGAAGGCGAATGGCGGTCCGCGTCTATTTTTCAAATCGATGAATGTGATCTTTCCGTACTTATGGAACAGGTCTTCGATATCCTTTGTGCGGATGTCCGGCGGCAGATTACCCACGTAAACTCGGCTTTCGGCTTTGTAAGACATCGTTTTCTGTGTTTCTTGCCGCAGCAAGTAGAGATGCCGGAATAGGCAGACGTACGTACAACAATCGAATTCCGAGCACCAATCAAGGAATCGGTAGGGAGTAATCAGAGCCGCCCGGCAGGTTCGTCACCCGGTGAGTAGGAGTTTCGATTGTCAATACGATTGTATGTCACGATGCCGCAACTCGAACACGCACACACGCTCCGCCGCTAGACTACAACGAGGGCTAGTGAAACAAGCAAGCAACCGACGCCGCCGCATCAACCGCGGTGCACAACAAGTTCAACGAGATCTCCCAGAGGGCGCTGTCTACCTCGAGGCGCGAATTTCGAAAAATCACTCGAGTCGAGTCGAGCCCCAACCGTTGATACGTCTCGGTCTAACCGCTCGGACACGGTTCTCTCATGTTCTCTGATTCGGCGGTCGCTACACAGCAATTCTAGATATTCCCGTGAAGCCAGCCTCAGGAGCCCCGCTTATAGACTCTACAATTTCGAGAAGGGACCATCTCTCAGAAAATCGGGTGGGGGCCGTTTCGGGCTGAGATTTTCGAGGATCGAGTGCAACTGCGTTAGAGCAAATATTCATACATGCGGAAACATCGTAGGGAAGATAGGGGTGAGAACAAGTCAGGCGCGGGTCTTCTACTCCCCCGGAAGCCCAATTATTCTCGAAGCCTGCAGGTCGTCCTCTCAGGGCTCGCATTAGGTACGTCGGAAACGGCCCCCTAGCCGAACTCTATTTATCATGCGACGGCGAACATGATTCGGCGGGAACGATCCAGGATATTTATTCTAGGGACGGACATTGTGTGCGGTCCTTTCTCTGCGGAGCACTCCGGTCGGGGCTGCTTGTTTGAAACAGACGGAGAGCTAAGACAAAGGCTATCCCACGGCGCTGTATCACTTCGATACGAGGTGAGTTCGAACTAAGAGAAGACAATCGATCTTTCACACAAACACAGGAGATATCCGTGTTCTCTGATGAAAATATTCATCAAAAATAGTACAATTGAGTGGTGGAGTTGAAAGCTATAGCAAACTTCGCTATCAGGTAGGGAATCACAGGCCACAATTGGATCATCGGAGTCTGAAAGTGCTGGTTAGACAAGGGCTCGACGTTTTGCGAAGCTAAAACTGAATTTCGACTCGTTTCATTCCAAGACTTCGAACGAAATGAAAACCCGAGTTTTTAGTTTGACATTATACAATTGGCTTTCCATTAAAAATCTAAGAGTGAAGGTTCTCTCGCTGATGCTACTCTTCTGTTCAATTTCTAGACTACGCTCTGCGGTATTCTCTCAGCACGAAAGATGGTTTAAAAGTCGGGCAGATGATCTCATGACGCTACACAACGATTCCCTGTGTAGAATAATCAACGACCTTGTTCGAGGCCTTGTGACTGGATATTGGCTCAAACTTTCAGGAGATGGTCGCGGACCTGAAAGAAAACAGAGCCGAATTAGAGTCGCCCGATTGAGTCACTCGAATCTTCATCGACGATCTTTCATCCATTTTTTTTCATCCATTCCCCCTTGGCCAAAACTCGCAGCCAAACGAAGGTGAGCGATCGGGGGTCGACCGCGAGCTAGTTCGTACGTCGATTGGAGGAAAAGCGTCTATTTCGACGTCTCCTTGGATGAATCCCGCCCGACTTCCACTCTCACCTTGCCACAGATGTTCTGCGCGTACTTCAGCCGCACTGCCAGCTCTGAGGGGCAACGTTCATGCATCGTTTTCAGCGAGTAAGTTCTAAAGTTATTATTCTTGTCGATGTAGGAAACGGCCCCCATGAGGGGACAGAGGATGATCTTCGTGTGATCCCGGAAGAAGTTCAGCTGAAGTGTTCCATTAGAGAGGAACAAGACGATGGCCGACTGAGTTCTGAACCAGACGCGTAAATACGGTAAGCGAGCCACGGCATTCGTGCGGGGTGCTGGGGCGTCGGCTCCGGCTGTCATTAGATGCTGTTGCATGTATTGTCTGAGGGATAAAGTCGGGAGATTACTTCGTGTCTTCAATCCCGTTTCGCGAGGGATAATTGCCGGGAGATGAGTCGAAAGAGCATCATGGAGTTGTTCAGCGTCGCGCACCTGAAGTATTTCAGCAAGATGACCTTCTTCTCTAGATTTTTCGGATAATCCGTTATCGTGTGGTAACTTTCGACATTCTTGTGATCGATGAAATGAACCTGCGGAAAGACGTGGAATTCATTCAACGAATCGCTCGAGTCCCGACGAAGAACAGTATGTCGACTGACTGCGACGTACGAGAACGCCTCCGAGCATCCTAAAGAGGGATTATTTCCCTCCGCAACAAATACCTGATCGGAGCCGATGAGAACCATTCTCGAGTTATCGTTGAAGAGAACAGCGAGAGAGTTGTCATTCAGTTGGTATCCCAGACCATACTTATCAGTGTAGTCAACCCATTTCGAAACCCAGTAAACGGGCATGGACGCGGGATCGGCCGCGTCGTCTCGATCCATCGGGAGCAGATCCGTCTCTTTGAACTTGGACGACATCAGTGCTTTGAGCTGTTCTTCGAGTGAGTCGATATGTTTCAGGGCGACCTGCTGTTCTTCGACATGGACCAAGCCCTTAATTCCGTTTGCAATAGAAGTCACGTCGGAACCTTGGAACTCCCGGAGAACCCGGCGACCCGGCTCGAGACGAGGCTCTGTAGTGAGGATGGACTCTGGCAGAGCTTGAGGCAGCGGCGATTCAGTGAAGAAAGCGTGCTGGAGAAGTGCGGTGGCCATTGGACGTCGGGAGGGGATTTTTTGGAGCATGGATCCTATCATTTGATGTGCCAGCTGCGGATGGAAATTCAATCTCCTACTAAAAATTTCTCCAGCCGAAAATTCGAGACTATTCGTATCATTAGAACATACGATTCCAGCCGAAGGAGAAACTTCGGAGAGGGTAAGAATTCTAGGGCAGCGAAGAGAGGCGCTTCTCTTACAGTGGGAATGAATTTCTTCTCGATCTTGTAGTCGACTTGTTTGATTTTCTCGTATGTCTTCTGCAAATCCTCTGTCTCGAAAGGCGGCTTCCCGACCAACAACGTGTAGATGATGCAACCGCACGACCAGATGTCCACCTACAAACAATAAAGCGGTGAGAGAATGTGGCGGCGGAATCGTACGAATCTCGATCGGCAGATGCTTCTCTGCGAGATCCATCTACCGCCTTGGGCGATGTACGATGGAGACGCTCCCGTACCTCATACGAGTGACCGGACTTTTCGAGGATCTCCGGTGCGATATAGTTCGGGGTACCGCACAGTGTTCTGCGCCGATCGTGATCACTGTCTAGAGCGGTTGCCAAGCCGAAGTCGCCGATCCGCAATTGAATGTCCTGTAACATTTGCTCTCTTTGAGATCCGAGCTCTCCGATAATGACATTCAGCGAGGAGCGAGGATCATTGTTACGTGGATCTCGCGTTAGGCGCGGAGTCGCCCGAGAGACTCACCTCGGTGAGGAGTAGATTCCCGAGTTTAAGATCACGATGGATGATCCGCAATCCGTGCAAGTAAGAAACTCCCTCTAACAACTGGTGCATGAAAAATCTTGTTTCATGGTAAGTCAACTGGAATGACAAACAGCGTCAGCCAAGTCTGAACGGCCAGGATATCTTCACTATATGCGAATACTTGGGAGACCTACCCTCCCGCGTCGCTTCAGAACCTCCATGAGAGACCTCCTTTTGCATAGCTCAAGGAGGACATAAACATTATCGCTATCTTCAAAACTGGCGAAGAACCTGAAAGAGGAACCCTCCGTTTGTATCCGAAAAATTCCGAGACGGCGAGGATTGGTGGATCCATCGCTCGGTCAGACCATGTGAAACAATCAGGTATCAGATTACTCACTTGACAATATGGGGGTTCTTCAATTTCCTGTGAATCCTGATTTCTTGAATCATTTTCTCCTTCTGATATTTCTTGACTAGCAGGCTCTTCGAGACAATCTGAAGGAAAATTCACGACCGAGGATGAATAGATATTCGCTTCTAATTTCAGGCTCTGATTGACATCCTATGCGGGAATTCGATCGTACCTTGCAAGCCACGACGTTCTTCGTCTTTTCGTGAGTCACTTCGAAGCATCGTGCGAAACCACCCTGGAAAATTCGTTTCGAATGAGCGTACTCATGAAATCTTGTGCGATCATCTGCGACGTTTACGTGAAGTGAGCCAGGAGGACGGAAATGATGACGGTAGAACTCGATCGAAACAACCTCGAGGAGCAGCTGTCAGTAATGTAAGATTTCCGCAACCGTCACTGCTCTCCAGAGGCTGAATAGGAGATTCCTCTGCGGATTGGAGCTCCTCGGCGGGAAGCTTGCTCCTCCGCGCAGCCAACACTCGACATGGCAAAAGCTACTTGACGAACCAGACAGCGCTGGCGCCGTCGACTGTCGACGCACACCGAGGGACCCCCCGAACCGTTGTTGATACGGTGCTCACAGAACTACACACTGCTCGCACGCGCAGGAAGAATATTATCGAGGAAGCCTTCCAACATCGTTTCCCGCGTAGCTCATTTCGATTGATATCGACGAATTTGCACGATGAGCGTTTCTACATCGACATTCCGAATTCCGACCCACATGAAATTCGTGATGAAAGATAAGGGAGCGAAAAGTTCTCAGCCTTAAAAACATCCCATCGGAAAGAAGTAGAGGAAGACACCAAATCCGCCGTCAAGAAAGATTTCTAGTCTCAATAGGCTCGAGTTTCGTACTGAGAGTTTGGTCGCGCGTGACCGAGCATAGACATTTAATTCGGATCTCCGGGAGGGTGATTCAGGGAGCTAGCTCGCGTTGGGGTCCAATCAGCGGTCGAAAAACTGTGATGTCCGATCTCTCTGTCAGCACTCCCGATTCACATCGATGAATTCTCATATCGCAGCTGACCTCGTCGACGGAGATTGCTTCCCTTTAAATGGAGTCGTTGGAGATGGCCCGTCGGGGAATCGAGGTCGCTCACCTTGCCGAGGAAAGCTCCAACTTTGTAAGTGTCATTTCCACTCTCGTTCTTGATGAAATCGGGTGGGCCCTTTGCACGTTCCGACTGCATTTTTGTCGGCTTCGGCTTGTTCATTGCAATACACTGCCGTGCAAGTCACGCTTCTTCTACTGACCACCCGCTCGCGCCAAAAGCAAGCTACAATTCAAACTTTCAAAATGGCGTCCTCGCAGACGCAGTACGCGTGCGCGAAGCAGACTACCTACGGCGCCAATCTTCGAAAGGAAATGTAAATTGGAAAGACACTCTCTCTTTTTGCTCTCGGGACACTGGGGACTGCGGAAGGGATTCGCGTGATTAATATCTGGATGCGACAAATGGCAGATAAATGATCCTTATCGGAATGGAAAGCAGTGCTCGCCATGAAGCGGCTCGAGAAAGACCTTTTTTTTATGACGAAAACCTTATGAGAAAGGGGTTGAATAAACCCAATTCTCACCATCGGATGATCCTTCCGAAAATCCACTTACACGCGATCATCCGAGCCCGACCCTCGCGCCTCCCCTTATCAAACCGCTATCCCCGCCGTCTCCGATGGGTAGGCAGTGATTTGGGGTCTCGGATCAGGACTCGCATCTCGCGCTCCGATATCCCGTATCGCCTGATATCGCCTTCCCCCCTATAACCGAGTTTCGTTCCGAATAGCTGCGTCACAGGAGACCGGATCCAGAATCGTCAGTAGACCCGATTCCTGATTCTTTCCGTCAGAGACAGTTTCTTCGATATGGATGTCAGTCGAAAGCTCCTTGGGGCTGCACGGAGATATCCTGGCGGATTCGAGTGGTGAAGGTAAAATTCATACAAATCATCTTTTTTCTCATGAGGGATCGTCATTCGTCATTAGCGTGATGGGGGATGCAACGAACCAGAAACCGAAGCGAGCTTCAATCAGCTCTGAACTATCACGGGGAAGTGGCACATGAATGAATTCCCCCGGAGCTTGAGTGAACAATTTTTTATTCGAATTTCTTCGACAACAAATTTCTGGTTTAACCTATTGACTTGCATACATATTTTAGTTGATACATGCCGATGTTCATCTGATCGACACCTCGTTGTCCGACGATAGAAGTCGATGAGATTGAGAGCGTCGATTGCTTCGAACTCCTCCCTCTTCGTTAAGCAAGAGGAACATCGACGGAAGCAATTCCTATTTAAACCTTTTCCTGTCACACTTGCAGAATTTCGCACGAAAGTATCCCTTGCTCCGGTGTTGGTGATCGTGAAAGGCCTGAGCAGAAATGCGTTTTTTTCCTGTGTAGGTACTTGAAGCTTATCGTGCAATCCTTTCTCACGAAGCCCAGCTGCTATCAAATGGCATGCGGCGTCCATTTCCCATCAAACTCCCAATGTGCGTTCGTATATGTCCACATTCAGGATATGAGTAGAATAAAACTTCACATCTCGAAGTGCCGCGCATCTCCTCACATGTATTCTCCTTCCACACGTGAGAGACGGTGTGTGTTCATAATGGCAGCGACCGAAGATGAGTTATGATTATTATGATCTGACTGACTGGGCGGAGTGGGAGAGCGCCAATGAATGAGGTATGGAACAATATCGTAGTCAGAACAAACGGCATTTTCGCTCGTCCCATTCATGAACGTTTGCTCGGAGTCGGTGAACTACAGTTTTCGAAGGAAAGTCGCGAAGCCCGAGATCTATCCTTTCAAGGCCTGTTCCGAAAATGAGCTTCTCTTCCGGCGATATCCATCTCCTGGTTCCTCGCGTCCATGATTCCATGTTCGGATTATGAGAGGGCGGAATCGATGAATGTCGAATTCCTATCTGACTATTGACGCGCTCAACCAACCCAGCTCGGCCAATTTCCACGCTCCAACATAGTGTCGCTGTTGCTGCTCATTTGGATGTCCTTTCGCAGTTTAGCTGGCAGTTGTTGGAGCCGGAAGCTGCGAGTATTCTACAGAAGATTACTGGATTTCGAATGTTTTGTAAGAGGCACTCCAAAAAAAACCGCTCGGAGTTCCCCTTGAATGTCTCTCGGATGTTGAAGTTCCGCTGCTGATGATGAAGTCTATGATTTCTCCACTACTGGCCCGTGAGACGAAAGTGAACCTCTGAGTATGAAAATGGGTTTCGCTTGCCGACCACCTGAGTGCGTCTGCTTATAGCGCCACGGTGAATGAGTAAATATCATAGGTGAGGATTCTCATCCCCTCGTCGCCGAACCCATGAATCGAATGTAGCCCTGGAGGCTCGACGCAGAGAATCATGGAGTAGAATGTTATGTGTTGGTGCGTGCCCAACCAAAGTGTTCGAATCTTCGGTGTATCCCGACCGGGTTCCGAGGTCGCAAGGGGAGCGTCCTCCAGGGATGAGACAGGGAGAGGGAGAGCGAGCCTATCAGTCAAAATCTGCATCTTCGACAATTAATTTTTGTCCGAGATTTTCTACAGTGGTGTCTTCTCGCTCCGCATAGGGCAGCTTTGCAAATGCTGCCCTATCCGCAGTGTGCTCTAGATCTCCGCCAAGCTTCGACCAGGAATACACACGAATGAAATCTGAAGAAGATCACGAGAGGCGTCGAAACTCTCGCTACGATGCTCCATGTCAGCGGGCCGTACATCTCGCGAGCTAATTCGTTGTTTAGATAATTTTGGTTCGTAAAGCTTTCCATGAGCCAAAGGACGAGATTGGCGAATACCAGGAACGTCACCACCTGCAGGCCCTTGCGGCAGTTCTTGCGATCGGCTTGTCGAGTGTCGAGTTCCTGCGGGAGGGGGTCAGGGCAATCAGACGTAATCCTCGCTAAGATCCGTACATTAAATCTGTATCTCCCAGTGAGATGTGAGAAGTCATAACCGATAACAATAATTATAACATGATAATGATTATACATTCAACGCGAACCCACCTGGACGAACAAACTTTGAGAGACAGCGTGCACGAGCATGGCTCCGCCGTCGATGACTAAGAGTGCGTGATTGATATCTTGGATCTTAGCGGCCCCTATCACGCACGAGAAAGCTGCGAAAACTATAACAGCGATGATTCCGAAGCGGTGTAGTAACACCGACAGGTTGCTGCTCCGACTATGTCTAACTGGCAGTGAAGCGATTTGCAGCAGGCCGAGGAGCGAAGCTGCAGCCGAAAGAGCCTCAATAACGGCATGCAGGACACTGGTTGCCATGAACGTGTCCGCCTCCAAGCCTTCTTGGCTCAGCACAAAGTATAAGATGAGAACGATGATACCTGGAATCGCCGAGGCATCGAGTTCGAAAACGGATACCACAGATTGGAGAGGGGTCGAGTAAGCTACGGATGACAGCTCGGGCTGAATCTCACCAGAGGCTAGAACCAGCAAGCCGAGGAACAGTCCCCTAGATCCTCCTTGACAGTCAGCGTTCCTGTTTCTGTTGCGGAGAGTGTCGTAGGAGCCACCGCTGGATCCTCGAGCGGGATAGCTGCTTACGGTATACGATTGACTGCAGGCTGTCGGGAGGGATCATAAGGGAAAAATTAGACTACGCGTCCTCGGATAAATGAAGGCGATGGAGCGCTGCTTCGCGAGCAGCTTGTCGTTTGAATTTCGATTTCAATACCAACCTTGTCGCGAGCACACGGTGTGGTAGCTATCCCACACGACGTACAACACGACGATGGCCACGACACAGTATTGCGCGATGAACGGCGTCAGAAAAGGCATCGCTCGCTGCCATATGTGGCCCAGGGTACTGTTCCGCAGGCATGCGTCCAAGAGAAGATAGCGTTCGGGGGCTGCATCCTCTTCTGTTTGCCACAGACATTCTTTCGTCACTGTGAAGACCGAGAATTTAATTCACTCCCAATGACGGAGACCATCAAACTCAAATCGAATCGAGACGCTGCTGGGTCGGAACGACCGCGCGTCCATCACTCAACCGGATAATAATAATCAGCGATACGTACCGAAAACTTTGTGGTTGCCTTCTTTGTCGAGAACATGTTCCCGATGCATGAAGTCGGCAGGAGGGAATATGATGTCGGCGGCATGGGATCGGTGACTGGAACCGATCCATTCTTGATAGACACCCCAGAGCACGAGTCGGAACCACACAGCTACGTTGGTTGCGATCAAGTGCATGAGCGCCACATGCCGAAGACAGCCCATGGTATCCGAGGCATGCTGCGGAGGAAATCGTCAAGATCTAATAAATCCTGAGTTCCGCGACAGTCTCCGTTCAAGACTAAATATACAGCTCTGCGACGTTCGCGCGCACTGCGTTCCGGTCTCGGCCTGTCATACAACGATACCGACCTGAACATTGATGAACAGGAAATGCATTTGCATGAAAGCGAAACAGGCATGAAGAACTGGAATCGACAGGTTCAGTGTATCCGAGCACGGAGTCTGAAGGGTGAATACGCTGCTGAGCTCCAGTCCGACGGCGATGAGGGTACCGAGACCGAAAACTGAAATCGTCTCCGAATCGTTAGGCTCTCCCTCTGGGCTACCGGTGGAAAAAGTCCGTGGGAAAAGAGGCGGAAAAAGTCCGACGCAAAGCTCTCCGTTCGAGAATACCTAAAAGTCCGATTCGTAGATAACAGCTGACTTCGACGGGGCACTTGTGCAGTTTCCGAGTCCCGACGCCACACGTCGTCCCTCGGTAGGTCGCAGTTTCCACGTCGGACAAAGACGAAGACGACGAGCTATTGGATGACGATGGGCTGCTGAATGATGGGCATTTGTCGAGTATCGACGAAACGTAGATGAAAAGCAGAAACAAGCACGAGCCTCCGATCAGGTACGCGTACAAATACCCCTGCAACCGAAAGGAGAAATCAGCTCCCAGTCACGAACTGGCGAGACCGATTCGCACCGGGAACGCAGCGGTCTCGGAGAAGATCGGGGGAAACAAAGCTCCTGAATGCGGATGCGTTATAACTCACATGAAACGAGAGTAGAGGCATCGGGTTGTCCATGACTTCTGTGAGCATCAGAATGGCTGTAATCACCACGATTAGTTGCCCGTAGAGACTGGAGAGCAAATTGCAAGTGTTCCATTTCAATCTACGACGGCTACGGAAGGGACGAGAAGAAAAGAACAGCTCTGAGTCAACGCATTCAACTTTCGTATTCAGGATGCTGCAACGGGTGGAGGTGGCGTCCGCGCTCGGGAATCCTGTTGATCGACGATGGAGCTCCGGTCGATAATAATGATCCGCATATCAATTGGGCTCGCGGTCCGAGAACCGTCCGTGTATTCGGGTTACCTCGAGGGCTTGGTGAGAGAGCTGTCGCCAGAAGCCGGCAACACGTCGGAGCTTTTCCTGACGCTTGACGACATGGTGGCCTTTTCGAAGGAAGCTAGGGGAGCAACCGGTGGAGCGGGCCTCTGCGCGGGTGAAGCGTTCTGTCCTCCAACGTGGCTCTGATTCGGTGGCGGTGGAGGGGGCGGCGGGAACGCTGCAGGCATATCGACGGAAGCCTGTAATCAAGTCGTTTGTATGAGCCCTGCCTTGCTCGGAGCCTCGCTATGAACAGCAACCGACGATTGGGTCGGTCGTTTGTTCGTGCGTTCGATGCTCGTCAAGGCGGATGACCGACTGGCAGAGGCTACAGCAAAGCGGACTAGAAGGGGACTAGGTTTGGACCAATCGCTCGCGCCTGCGGAGTCGCGATATGGAAGAAGAAGACCGAAATTTCGCGTGCTCGACGGGGTGACAGAAGAACACGACATGGAAGAAGCAGCGACCCCCACAAACCTGGTTGACACGGTGCTGTCTCCTCTGGTGTGCAGACAAACCGGCTAGCAAGGGATTTCTTAGGTGCTCCCCTTCGGACGGCGTTAGTTTTGGATGAGGGGTCATGAACGGGGTGGATTGCTGGTGGTAATGGTGAATGCAGTTCGCCTATACGGCAGCACCTTAACATTAGCTTTCACCACCGTCACCAGGTTTCGTCTCTTTCGAGGTTGGAGTTAGTTCGGGCCTTCGAGGACAGATCGCCCAGAAACGAGGAATGAATAAAAAGAAAGAAAAGCTTCCGTTAGAAAACGTGATCGGATCGGTTCTCGGATAAACCTCCCGTTCCTCGATCGGCGCCAGGTTTCCCGACTTATGGATTCGCGATCGTGTACCGGTGGGGATAGCGAACGGGCAGGAAGTGCGACGCCCGTACGGGGAAAAGGTCGAAGAGCAGCAGACACAGTTCGAGAATTTCCGGTTTCCCAAGGGAATCACATGCAAATGAGAACCTGAATCCCCTCGGGAAACCCACACAGGTCGGCGACAGATGTCGAATTTCTTCCGGAGAGGGTTCACAAAGCATAATAGAAAAAGTGAGAATCGGCGAGCGAGCTCAAAGCATCCACCAGACATGGGATTAAGGGTCCAAGAAGCTCCCTAAATTCATCATCAATAGCGGCTAAATGGGAATGTTGAACGGGGTGTATTCGTGTTCGTAAGTGAAGATACCTTGAGAGAATTTCGCTTGTTGCCCGCTAGTGCCGAAGTTTGGAGTGACTCGTCGCTCGAGGCTGCTACAACGACTTCAGGGATAGCAATAGCTGAAGGAGTGGCGAAGCGAAGAACAGCTTGTGTGTGTTGTGTGATTTCTTTTTTTGTTCTCTTGGGTCCTGTACTTCTTGCGAGTGTTGTTGTTGTCCGTGTGCTTGTTGCTTTGGTTGATAGTCTTGTCGCTGCTGCTGCTGTTGTTGTTCTTGTTGTGACTGTTGGGTTTCCAGAGGCTGTGGCGGTGAGGGTGGTGGCAGTGACGGTCGTGAGTAAGGACTGTGTGGCTCGACGGTTAATTTCGAAGAAGCAAGAAGCTCCGCGCCTTCGTTGTCGCTTTCTCCGTTATCGCTATTGTCATTGTCGCTGTTATCGATGTTCTTATCGTTGCTGTTGTGGCTGCTGCTGCTGTTGTTGTTGTTGTTGCTGCTCGCAAGACACTCGTTTCTCACCGAGGGAACTATTTCAATGTCTCCGCCCTGTATCGATAAGTCGTCCATCAAAGATGCTGCTTCGTCGAGATCCAGACTTTTCCGCGACATTGTCTCTTAATATTTCGATGAGCCAGCTCGATTCCAATTGTCGGGCCCCTGAAATCAGAAGTGAGGATTCTTTTCAATTATTTTCGCTAAGCACCAGAATTATATCCATCGAGGTAGAGATCGCCCTGCAGAATCTCCAAATGTTTCGGCATCTCTTCAGAAGGCTCCTTGTCGGATCAATGCTCACGGAATGATCGCATCGCGGTTCGCGCTCCGGTGTCGTCGACTTCCTTTCACGTAAAAAACTGGTCAAACTGAGAAAATATTCCCGAAACGACTCCCCGGATGCGAATCTGCAATGCGTGCGATTGAGTCGTTTGGCAAATTGCATATTCGCAGCCTACTCGGGGTTGCTTCTACCATCACTCGATGTCTTCAAAATTCATTTTCCTATTCGCCACGGGAATTTCTTAGCGATCCATGCCATTCATCGCGAGGTGAAAATTTCGCTGGGAACTGATATTGACCCAATCGAGCTTGCGAGCCTCGATTCGCTGTAACTTCCGAGCTTTGCATTCAATCCACGGTACCTAAGGCATGAATAAAAACTCGCGGAGAACAAGCTTGCTCACGGGCAGCGACAATATCACCTGCTCCGTCGCTCACCACCCTGAACCTATCGTCGAGTAATCCCGGCGGGGATTTCGGGGCTGGGCTATCGACGCAACGCCATTTTTAATGAACCGAAACTTTCATCGAAATAACCGATTCAAGTCTCGAGACGATCACCTCGTGCCGACAGTGGGAAACAAGTCGTCCGACCCTTGGTATGCCACGCATTGCGATTCGGAAATGAAGATCGTGGACCCAGCCCGTCATGCGGGTCGCGCAAGGAGCGCGGGAGCTGCCCCAGGGCGAGGAGATTGCTACTCTCGAAATCGAAAATATAGAGACTTCCCCCTTCTCCCCAATGCATATACAGAAAGGTGTCTTTAGTGTATCATTCGGACGCGATGAGTTGTGGCTTCGCTGCACGACAGCGGGAATGATTAATTTCTGGATAATCCGGCGATCACGAGTTTTCTGTAACACGACTCGTCCGAATGAAAACAGAGGAAACACAAATGTGTAATTGTCGAGCATATTTTTCGCGGACTACGGACCAGCCGAACACAATAAGAGTTGCGAAAATCATCAAACGTAACCCCAGTGCTCGTAGAACGTTGCGAATATGCTCTACGCTCACATCATTTGGTCAAAGAGAGAGGCCACTGACCCTCCATTAGCTTCAGCGTCAGTCGTTACTGACTAGCCAAGCAGCCAGTCGACCAAGCCAGCCAGCCAGACAGAAAGAACAAGCGCACTGCCGACCGCGGAGAACAGAACCGACCGCTTGTCAGTCGTCGAGTTCATATAACTGAATGATACGCCGAGTTGCGGATCATCGAGTCTTCCTGCTTGAAGCTGGCTCCGATCGTATTCGAGGTGTGATCGACTCGATAGATGTTTTCCGCAGAAAGTCCGAGATCGCGGAGGGCTCGGGCACTGCCTGAGGGATTCGGAACTCAATTCCTCCGACGTGGTCCGCCCAGAAACGCCCCAACGTCGAACTTGACCTCGACAAGAGAGAATCGCGATTTTTCCCAATTACTACATCCAGCATGAGAGTTGAAAAGGTTTTAGAGCGCAGAATCGATGTCGCCTGCCGAAGACTGAGTGGCTAAGCTCTGGGGCAGTAGCCGCGTTCACGATTCCCGACCCCGCCTCCCATATGTGAACAGCTTGCTTTTGATACATGAGCGAATCTCAGTCTGGGAAAGGATGCCAGGGATCGGGCTTCCGATTCTTCGGGCATAATCCTCCGCAAGATTCCACAAACATGTTTTTCTGCCGATCGTTCTCTATACAAGGTTTGAACGCCAAGCTTCAACGGGACTCGTTGGGCCGTGGCAGCCGTCTCATTTTGGAATCAAACGCGCGACGCAGTCGATCCGAGGCATCCTCCCCAACCATGGAATAACGCGACGCTTGTTCGCAACGCGGCTCTTTTGACACATTTTTGCTCCCGAGAAGAACCTTCTCGCCGGAGCTCAGGCTCCAGAGAAAATTTTTTTTTTTTATCAATGAGAAGCTCGAACTCGATTCTCGAGTTCATCTTCTCGTGTTCTCATGCCCGCCGGGGACCACAATGGTCCGCGGAGTCACAGAACTTATAATATGAAGCCCATATCCAAACATTTGGACCCGCGAGAAGGGATGGGTTTTTCAGCGATAACCGTTTTTTTCTGCTTCCGAACTCTGTGCGTCGTAGTGGGAGTGTCCCAAATTGCGAGAGAAAGTTCCGCGTCCTCTCGACTAAACAGAAGGCGTAAGTGATTTTCAAGCTAGTAGATTGCACGGATGATTTCTCAGCATATAAATTGACGATCCTCAACAATTACTAGCACCCACCGCGAAAAGCGTCATCGAAATCCAAAGACGTTCTCAGGGGAGTTAAGTATGGGCGGGAGTCTAAAGAAGTAGTTTCAAAATCAAGCCGACCCCCGTCAGCGGGCGGAGCGTTGTAGCAACTGCCTAGCCGGAAGCCGTGCTCTCGTCACATCCGGAGTGAGCGCATCCTCATCTCCACCTAAGGCCTACCTTTCGTATTCTGGCGGGCTCCTGAGCGAGAACTTAGGGAGGAGGGACACCACGCAGAAAGTTTGAGCAAAACCGCGAAAACTTCGATCGGAAATCCGTTGTTGGTCGAAATTGAACTTTTTCGAATGAGCACACTCAACCAAATACAATCGATTGACACTATGATGCTGCTATCTTCTAGAGTACGTGATGACGTTCGTTGTCATCCCGTTCGTCTCCCCTCTGCTCCGCGCTAAGGGCGTGGACCATCTGTGGTGCTACAGTGATGAGCTCTGAAGCTCCCCTTTCCTGGGCTGTTACTGTTATCCCTCACCCAGCAGCGCTCACGGCGAACGCGTGCTCCACGTAAAGCAACCGCCGCCAGAAAAATACAAACGCTCTGCACCTCAAGCCGCAACGAAAGCAGAAACTGTTCTGTTACTCACGTGCTCGTCGATAGGCACTTGCGGAACAGCTAATTATGTCTTACTAGTTCAGTAATGCCCACGGTCTATTAGACCATAGACGAATACGGCGGGGGATTCCCGTGCATGAGACTCCCTCCTTGAAGACTACTTCTGCACCAGGCCATCCTCCGTTACGCTCGAAGTCTCAGTCAGTGGTCAGTCCCGCAACACGGGGAGAATTTTCGGCACATGATTGATATAGGTGGGGGGAAGGGGGTTACGCTCCTCGTGAAAAGAAGCTTCGGGAAAGCCTTTAGCGACTGCGATCTCGTCCAATCCCAGATATTCATGATCCCAAATAATCTAATGTCCAGTGTGTCCTGAACGAAGACCATGACCTGGGCGTTTTTCCATGTTTTTCAAGTTGCGCTATTCCGCTCCCCGCTGCTTCGTCGGAAGTCCCGATCGGAGTGTTCTCGACTCTCTCGTCTATCCCGTTCGTGGGTAGCAGCCGAGGAATATTTCGAAAATTGCAGCTAGACTCAGTCATGGATGATCCTCCGAAGCACTTGACCTCTCTCCGGTGGCTCCGAGGGAGGACGACCGCTCTTGGCAGGAATCTGAGCTCGCCTCAGGAGCGATTTCCCTCAAAACGGCCTTTGAGGATTTTGTTCCTTAGCAGTTTCACAACACGGGATCACGGAGCACCTGCTCGGATGCTATCTGTATTCATGAGCGATGAGCCCCCCACCCTTCTCTAGTCCCTATTTCAAGATGACTTAGTTTCGAAGCGACTGGGGAATCAGGTGTGTAGAATGAAGTCGCTAATCCAGTCAAAGCTCTTCACTTAGGCTCTAAACAGCAGCGGATCGACGATCGTCGACAAAGCTTGTCAATGAAATAGACCATCTGCTACGCTTGAATATCGTACGGTTATTGTTTCATGCCGAGTATGCTATGCGAACTTCGGTGAGCGGACTGGATATCGGCCGGCAAGTCCTTAACGCACTGGTGACGCCGCTGATCGCTTGCTTGCTCGCTCGCTCGGTTGGTCGGGTGCTTCTTTACTTGGAGCTGCGCGTCGTGTTAGATGACGGCAGCGAACTAAGGTTCCTCGGAGGAGAAGCAGAGACAAGAGTAGATCAAGAAAACGAATAAAGGAATCATGATGAGGCGGTGGCGACTGTGGTAACGACTGATCCTTCTCGCCAATGAGTGCCGACGTCGACGGAGATCGGCGGCGTCGTTCGTGATGCTGCTTGTGTCGGAGTCGCTCACCGTACTTTTCTCAGCCAGTCTCTGTCTACTTGTCGTTTATTCGGTTCAGTGTCCGTCTATGCGCCGATCATCTGTCCGTCGGTGGCTCGCCGGCCGGTCGGTCGGTCGGTCGGCCGGCCCGTATAGTAATTCATTGGTTACAGAGGCGAGACGGAAACGCTGGAGGTAGCCGTTCACTAATGAAACTATGGACATCTTCTTCGGAATTCTTCTCGGATCCCATGAGTTCACCTTGACTAACTAACACTGACGAGTCGACGAAGCCTAGCCGACTTGCGTCACCCGAGGGAGAATGAATCGGCCGCTAATTGTTTCATTTCTACCGAAGTTAACAATGAATCGGTCTTCTCGAGCGACACACCGCGACTCCGTCATTTCGGTGCCTCGCGACTTACACAGATTTCTTCGCTCCCGTCAGGGCGACAGTTCACGGTATCTCTTCCCAGGGCAAAGTCGTTCTCCGAACAACGACGGAATAACTGTCGACTTGCATGTTTCGATACGGTCTCATGCCACAGCCTTGGAACTTGAACGAAGCACTGTCCCGGGGTGTTTTTTAGGATCGTGCTCCCTCTTACTCGGACCGCTTCCGAGTACATGAACTCTGCGGTGACGAGAAAGGCTGCATTTCCTAATTCTTTGCATTTGCAACAGACAGGGGCTATACGGAGCCGCCGGGTCGAAGCGCGGGTTTTTGTGAAGACTAGAGTTGCGCTAGATCCCACGAACGCATCTTCACCTGCGGGCAGCGACTTCAACTTGGACATTGATCAGATGAGTTCTCGCAGAGATTTTCGCAAGAGAACTGCGGGCGCGAAGCGGGCGAAATATTTCACTTTCTCGTACCGATGGGATCATGAGGGTTCGGTCGGCTCCCGCGCCTTCCCTCGGCGTTGCGCCTGGATTCTTCCGTTCGATATCTTCTCTCGAGAACTTTTCATACATTCGGGAGTTCAATGGTGGAGGTTTCACACCTTGAGTGAAATGTCACCTTCCGTCATCACTAACGGGAAAGATTAGCCTTAAGGAGAAACGGAACTTCACAATGAAAGAGAAGCGACCCGCGAGCGATTAAGCCCTTGACAGTCAAACAAAGTTCAAAGACCATCAATGGAAAAGTAGCCGCTGACTGAAAATCCTCGGGGACAATGCATTGGACTGGAAGCGTTCTACTTCCTCGACCTCGAGGCCGACGTTTCAACTCGATTCCGATTGAAGGAAGCCCCTGCGGAGACAGAAGATTGTCGTACGGTGGTGGAATCCGGTCGGAAGTTACGGTGTCGTCCGAGGGGCCGAAGTTTGCGCACGTGGTGTCGTGCGGATGTGTGTCCTTGTGACGTCGTCTTTCGGTCGTATACTTCGCTTGATTGAATTCGCTTTCGTTGTCTCGAAGCCGACAACTCTCTTCCTCGTTCTTGTGTGAACTGGAGCAGAAGATAGACGACAGCTAGCGTTGAGGGACAAACATTGGATGGGGGGCGAGCGATAGGCAAGCGAGGGAATGTAAAGAGAGAGATACTGAGCCACGGCATCTTTCTGAGAACTTCCACGCTTGGCATCGATTCATCCCTATCCCAACGATATCAATATCGCCTTGCGGGAGTGAATTTAGTTCCTAGTCCGAAGCCCATCTCCAACTCGCGGATCGCCGATTCCCTGTTTCTCTCAGAATGCGTCCGAAAGAGGAACCATCAGGACGGACAAGATTATCCCTTAGTTGCGGGACACTTTTCACTCAGAGCATTCGCTTGGCCGGCGTCCGATTCTCGCATTAATCCTGCCGAATCCCGAACATCCGAGGGGAGTGGTACTCTGACGGAATTCGAGCCACTGAGGCGAAACCTTCCCCCTCGAATAGGTCTCGCGCATCTTATACTCTCGGAAGGAAGAAGCCTCCGGAGGGTAGGATGCGTATTCCGCACTATGGCGCCATTTTGATTGCGTATCGTAATAAATCATCCCGATCCGGAGGGCTGTGTCAGCAGTAGAGCTCTCTTGACCTTTGAAGATCTCTGCAACCTCGACGCTAGATTCTTACTCAGGGTAATCATCGTTTGATGGGTTATCGGGTCACGCAACCTGGAGCAAGGGCGGAGATCGGTCTTCACTTCGTATTGTGTGAACACTCGCTCGTCACAATGTGGGAAAGTTGCCGGATCCTCAAAGAGCTTTGACAACTTTTGAAGACTCCGCTCAGAGCTTTGAACCCGCTTCAATCGATCTGATCGCTCAGGTTTTCGGAAGACTCTCGTTTTCTGACAGCCATATGACGGTCCGTTCATGTTTGTCTGATCGGATACGGGCGATCAGGAAATACGATTCAATCGATCTTTTCGAGCATCCGAACGACAGCTTGAACAACAAATACAATCCGATAAACAGAGGTGAGTTTATCGGCTGAATATCATTGATGCTCTTGAGCAGCTTTCCTGACGCCGCCGACGATCATTCACGGCCTCATCGGAATGAACAAAAGTAATGAGGATATCCTGTCGGGTCGATTCTGTTATAAACGCTGCCAGCGAACGCACGAGCATTGTCATTTTTCGAAAATCTAGACCACGCGGTTCAAGGCAACTCTTCGAGCGGATGATCGTCGCTCGTTCTGAATCTGAATCGCTCGGGCTACTCCCTGAGAGTTCCTTCGAGAGGGGAGTCTCCAGAGCGAGTGCTTCCGATTCCATTTTTCGGAGGGAGTAGGGTCCTGGGGGAAAGACTGTGCTCCTCTCATGAAAGTGATCGCCGAGGAAGAACACCATATCGAACCCTTGGATTCGCTTCCCGTCCCAGAAATCGACTTTCAAAAAAATACGGAGGGGCATTCGACGCGAGACAATGCTCTGACCTTGTGGCTGCTTTCCAGATTTTTATAATTATCTCTTTTGTTTGATGCGCTTTTGATGCCGTCCGAGCCGTCACCGCAACCATCGTAGGATTCAATGCTTCCTCAACTTCTGCGATTAAGGCGCCAGACGGTTTCTCTCAGGCGAAAGGACCCTTTTTCTCTGGTTGTCAGCTTCCGCCAGATCCTTCTCAAGAAATACCGATGGAAAAAATCGGGTCTCGCCAACTGTCGAGCTGCCTTGTCAACGTCTGCTTGGTCAACAGAACGGGAACGGAGAATCCAAACAAAGAGGGACGCAAAAAAAAACGCCGAACTCCAAGTCGTTCGCTTGATTCAACGTGAAACGATCGCCGACGCATTATTGAATGATGAACGCTCGTGGAAGGAATATCGGAAGATCCTCATCTTTGTTGATGTTCGCCGATGGGAAGAATTGCAGTGACGTTCTCGGTGGTCGGGATGGCGATCACTGACGGCGGGGAGGCGGTGAGACAGTGGTTGCGTAAGTGGCGATGAAATTTCAGCAAATCAGTTAGCCGAACCGTTCAGAATCAGTGGATCATCGAGTGGAACGAACGAAGAGACGGACGAACGAGCAAACTTTGCGATGGATCTTCTCGTATGGAGAAGAAGACAAAACAAACTTGATGTTGGTTGTCGGCGTCAACGATTATGGCATCTGACGTTGCCGAAACGTTATGCTTGGATCTGCACGGAATTAGATGAACTTGCGCTCCTGGGCTAGCGGTCGGTGTGAGCGATGCTCAATGGCAGGGTTGCAGTCCGGACTTGCTAGGATCACACTGACTCTTTTCTTCTTTTTTGCATCAGTTTCGCTGTGGCACTCACCGCTCGCGGGAGCTCCGTCGCAGCTAGGGCACGCGGAGCACCCACGACGATTCTCGATCGAGCATCGTCCCGGTCGAGGGAATGGTCGAGTCTGGTGGCGACAAATCTTTCCGGCTTTCTCAGCGACAGTAACCGGTACTGTAACCCGAATTCGCTTGACTGAGGGCCCAGCGGGAAATGACTCGGACTAGTGAGGCAACTCTTCCGACCGCCACGCCGAAGAAACTCAACTCTCCGCAGGGATATCGGATGGAGCGTATCCATGCGACGCCTCTCCGCCGCCATTCGGAGCTCCGCGAGATGGGGACGTAATTGAACGCCGCGCCGAGCCTTTACGCGCCCACAAATTATCTCAGATCGCAGTGGAAAAACTCCCTATCGGAAAGAATCGACAGAGTGGTGCATTTCCTCCACTGACGCGGAGGGAGAACTCCGGCAAATTATCCGCGAACACCCCCTTCCATTGGTCAGACAGAGTACGCAGGTCAACTATTCGGATCTATCCGCTAGAGGAAGAGCCGTACCGCTCTGTACACGCAGTTCAGCACACTTCCTCACCCCGAGGAGAGGCCTGCGACAGAATGATACGAGACAGCTCATCGATCTGAAGATAGCGATGCCGCGAAGATTTTGGAGCGACTCAAACAAATCCCCGTACCGTTCCGCTAGCTCATCACTCTTACACGGGTTGACACGGGGACTATGCACTATCGGAATTTCGGTCTTGCTCGCTCACGCGGTATTAGTCACCAAGTCGTATTCCATCATGCCTCTAAAATTCAAGAGTCCCAAAGAGACAGGGATCTCCGAGGAAAAAAACTCGTCTATGTTGCGAGAGAGCAGCGAGCTCACGTATTCCTCAATTCCATCGAGAGTCCTCCCATGATTGGGTTGCCACAGCTCTCAATCCCGAAAGTCGAGGTACGCGAGTGATCCACACCAATCAAAGGATTAGCCGGACGACCAACGCATAATAATCAGGCCTGAGCTCAAGCCGGCGCCGGTCGACGACATACGTGGAATCGGCGTCATCTCGGTGAATTATTTAAGAAGTCAATGGATTCAAATGCTTAGATACCGAATTTTCTCATCGAAATGGTGCACCGGTCGATTAGCGAGCGACCTTACAGTGGTACATGATTCGCGACGGGCCGGTCTTACCCATTTTGGTGGTTAAATCCGAATGGAGTCCGAAGTAGATGGTCGATCCTGTACACAAATCACTGATGGCGAACGGCTATTCAACGAGAGTGATTCGGGACCCCCAACAGTGTCGTGAGGAACTCCAAGTCGCTTATGACGGGCAACATCTCGGCATCGAGCTGAGCTGAAAAACCCCCTTTCTTAGATGCCGGCAAGAAGAAAAAGCGCGTCGTCAAAGTCCACTGCACGCGGTTCGTCTGTTGGTCTAGAAGAGTGAAGTCCCGCTAGATGTCGGACCTTCTCACCTTCTTCGCTCTATACATAGCAAAGTACGCTACTATTCAAGCGAAAGACAAACTTTCTAGAAGCGACGGAGCATGCTGCCCGTTTCCATTGTGACTCAGCGCCAACTCACATACTGGGATATTGATTGCGCGATTCGAGTTCGAAGAGACGATTCCCGCTGTATCTGGCATGGATCCCCCGCTCCGACCATGGGGAAGCGGAGCAGTCCCATTTAATTCGAGTGCATACGAACACCAGGCGCGATTCGATGACCTATTATCACGAGCCTGTTCAGGATTGAGTAGAATAGTGGAATATGAGCCTCCTGGCAACGAGAGTTCATTTCTGATCCCGACTATCGTCCCTGAGTGAAGAGGGATGAAAATGACCATCGAAGACTCGGACAACTCCTGTCTCCTGAGAGTGAATACTCAGGGACGATAGACTTCTGATGAGGATAATTAGGTAATAATGTTATGTAACTTTAATTGTATCACTACCTCATCATTCACCTCGCCGGGAGGACGTCGAGCGTCAGTGACGGTTAGTTCAAGATCCCGGAAATATTCCCCGAATTCCGAGGGAATCGTCGTGAAATTTGACGATACGCTGACCCCTCTTGGAGCAGGATTGAGACTCCGTTTGTTTCCATCAGCGCTTCTCTACCCTTGTGGCCGCTCGAGTCGTCATGATTAGCGGATGATTTCTCGCGGCTGTCAATGTAAATGGGATATCGATGAGAATAAGAGCGTCGTGCGACACCTTTGAGCGGAAAAGATACGCGCAATTGAAGATTTGGGCTTCTTGAGCTGTCGGAAGCTCAAACATTCCCATCGGCAGCTTCTTTCGTTCTTCACTTTTGTCTGGTTTTCCGTTACAGGGAAAGTTCACGGCCGTCACCGAGCTCGACACCTCGGTCTCGGTGTAGCAGCGGGTATAGAGCGGCACGCAGCACCGATCCAATGAGGAGACAGGGCCGAATCGTGTTTCCCGCGTCATTTGTCTGCTTTCCTTTTGGTCTCGGTGAGGATGATGAACCCGACTCCGAATCTACGCCCTCGTACGAGTCTGATTCCGGACTCAGGAGCCAGACTCGGAGGAACGATTCGCCATAATGAGCACGTTGTGATGCTGAATACAGTACGAGATCGATTACATCTCACTCGATCACATGCATCACCCTCAACTTTTCTCCACCCAAGTAAGGAATCCCCTTGATTCTGCACCCGACAAGATCTAAGACTCGATCATGTCACCCGAGGTCATCAGGACACGGTTATATCACTTCAGAGACTCGATGTGAGATAGTTCATTTGCAGTGCCCGTATATGAGGTGTTGAAACGGCAGGTTATCTTCGGCCGGAATCAGATTGGATCGGAATCACCTGAAGCCAGAGTTGAGGGGGCAGGACAATTATTCACATCCGGAGGCGAAGCGGCGGCTCGAAGTCGAGCCGGTCGGGTCGAGTGAGACGAGTATATCCACTCTGATCTCTGCGAGGAAACCTCGGCAAACGACGAGCCGAAGATGCCCGGATCAACGTACACAAACGTATCGAGGACGTGCAACATATAGAGTCTGAAAGATAACAGATACCTTCTCGGATCAACTCGAACTCTCTGTAGCTCGCTTGGGCGACGGTTCCATAGTTTGTGCTCTGCTCCCTCCGCTTCTCCCCGGTCCTGCCGAGAGATGACGTGAGGGTTCGACGCGCGGTGAGAGATGGCGAAGATCTGGGAAATCCACTCCCACCCCGTACAATGAAAACACCACCCTCAGAAAACCCAGGTGCCGGATTCGAATCCGCGGCCTTCCGCTCGCTCCGTGGTCATTTTATGATGTCAATGTAGATAGAGCGAATCTACATGAGATGATATGCAGGCCCGCAAGCTGATGCGCGGGAGTATGAGATAACCGACGACGCCTTGTTCCATCGCATCAGGGCCCCGATTGACTGAAATGATATTTGAGGACGAACCTACTGTTTTTGATGGAATTGTTCGTGCCAGAGACAAATTGATGGAAGCAACTGATGGAGCAATGCAAGCAGCGCAGGGATAGTCGGCAAAGAATAACTTCAACCATGATGACAGCCTCTGAGAATAATAGTAATATGCCACTCCGTATCATCCCAGTTCTTCTCACCGTTTGTGTTTTACTGCCGATGTTCCAAACGAGAGTGAATAATGATCCATGACGAGATCATCTTCCGATAAACATATGAACAACACAGATTGTGCAACCCCTAATTTTATCGCAATATGATTCAGAGGCGCGTATACGACTTTCCTTCGAAGCGGCGCCGGATGACGAACATTCGAAAGTGACAAACAGACTTCCCGACGTCGCCCCCATATCATTTAATATGGAGCGATCCTCGCGAGGCCGAAACTCACAGCGGTTCTCCAACTCTCAACAATGAACTACAATGTCCGCTTGGTGATGAGCTACTATAAGCCATTCGCATTTGTGCTTCAAAATGCCATCGAGACGAGTCGCATCAGTGAAGGATATCGTCCATGTGGGTTACAAGCAAGCAAGCCGGATCGAACAAAAGACGCCGTTTTCCACGAATAGTGATAACTTCACTCGATCTCCCGGTCTACGACCCAAAAAGCACTTTCCCTCCGATTTCGATTTGTTTCCAAATAATTCCCCCGGGATATTGAAACTTGCGCCGTGATGCTGACATCATGTGAAAAGTGGGCGGCGGAATCCGGGAGGAACCTGTTTGCTCTTTTTCGGCGCAGAGTCCCCTCGTGGATGCGAACGGGGAGTAATTCGACGGAGGGGCTCTTCGTGAAGGTGATCATTCGACCTGATGAATACACCGAAAAGGATTACGTATGCTTACGACGCTTCGGAGGAGGGAGGAGGTGTAACTTTACGACCTTCCCGCTGCCTGATTTTGCCGAGTACCTATCTTCTTGATTTTGTAATCCGAAGACGTCGTTTCGCATATGAGCGATTCGCTCGTGTGATTCGACGTCTTTAATTAGACGCACCGATGAACACGCTTTATCTAGATAATCTTTTTTCCAATGGGATCACAGGCTCTGGAACTCCAACAATCGATCTTCTCTCAAGAACAGTTGTCCGAGTTGATCGCCATAGCCTCGCTATTGATCCCATTTTTTTTTCTGTAGCGAGAGGTGCATGTCCAAAGAAATGGAGCACGAGAAAGTTAAGAGAATTAGAGACGAAACAGCGACTAATTGCACACCGCGCAGCAGAAGCGAGCATCAGGTGAGCTTCCTTCGAACAATGGGAAGTGAAAAAAGATAACAAATGTGATTTTGGATTTTTACGCGTGCCTCCCTTGAAGCGTCAAGGCTTCATGACGCCATCGAAACAGGCATTCCAATAGAAGGGTTTCCCAAAGGGCCTCTTGTGGTCGTCGGTCATACTCATACCCAAAAACGCTCCTCAAAACTCCATCACGCATGGTCCATTGGAGAAGAATAGATTGCCCGGCCGGAGTTCCTATTGCACAATTTCAAGTCTAGGGCATGGGGAGCAGGGATAAGCCAGTCACTCGGTGATGATGGCTTTATCCTAAACTATCCCCCAATCGTGAGCGGCAACCTCAGTGAGAGAGTTCTGCGTGGAACCATTAGAGAAACGACATCCGCCATCGAGTCCGAGATCTGTGGCCCAGGTTGTGGCTAAAAGAACTACCCCGCTGGCTAAAAGAACTAATAACAGAAAGGCTCGACCTCGAGATTCCCCCCGACGGAGGACTGCGTCCGGGCGGGAGATAGTCTTCCTGAGCGGAAATCCCGTCGGTGGTTTGCATGACGATATTCTGGCTCAGGAGGTTCGCTCAATCCCGCTTGTGGTGTAGTGCATGGGACCCTCGACCGTGGTCGACCAGGCTTCGTTGACGAGACGAACGAACAGCGAGAGAACTTCCGAAAATCCTCATCTGCTCAATCGACCAAAGAGGCTCGATTCTCATCCTGGCACGGTAGGCCGCTACCTGATCTCGTCCCTCCCAGATTGGCTGTAGAAAGCTCATCCGATAGGCAGTTCCAAACTGATTTCTGCGTGGATATTCTGTCATTTTCTCCGAGCTCATCTGCTCGGATAGGATTCCATTGACAAAGTGGCTCCGATCTGCCTTATCCTGGTCTCCTCAGCGTTGGACCTCCTACGAATATCCTATATGTATCCTATCGATCGCAAAGCGATGAGGCTTGGCGGAACGATCCTCCAAACAGAAGAGCCATCGTCGATCTCGATCCTTTTCAGATTTGATGGCTTTCGGTGTCTGTGTCAAATTCAAACCTTCGCGCCACGCGCGGCCGTCGGTTTGTACTCCGACACGGTGTTGGCCAGGAGGAACAACAACAGACCAAGATCGGCCTTCGAGGCGAATATAAAGAAGGAGCCACAATGTTTCGATCCGCTTCTAAGCTCCTCCAGAACGGCAACCAGTGGTTCACGGTGTCCAGCGGGAACACAAGGCAAGTCACGGGACTCGGCCCAGGAACAACGCTGGGGATGCTCAATCTGCCTCCTTCTGTGACCTAGAGGACGAGACATCTAAACAAAGCAGTGTCTGCGTAGAGACATCATCGCTAAACGGATAGACTCAGAAGTCGGCAGATTCGAGACGTCATGGTTTACCCTTCAGGAGCCGATGGTGTCCGCAGTATTGGCGGACTCGAGGAATAGTTCAAGTCGAAGAGTAGATGCGCGCTATGGCTGCTGATTGATGTACATGTCCGGTATAGGTTTCCTTTTCCATCTGTTCCCCGTTCCAATCACATGGACGCCTGCGGCTCATTGTCGGCCGAGATGTCTCCAGCGAGCCACGCGGCTTTTCCGGGGGCCACCGTGATGACTGTTTGTCCGAATACTTCACAGGGGAGCACGATGGTGGGCCGACAGGGAGTTCGTGAAGAATATGAGCGGCAAGTTCTTGGTCCCTATGCCAGAATGTGAGAAGTTCATGAAGTACAGTCCGTCCGATACCCATTGGGCGGAGAAAGTCGAGAGGACAGCCTCAAACACCTTCATCAATTTCGGTCCTCAGCATCCCGCCGCTCATGGAGTGTTGCGGCTGGTAAGTCTTCGATCTTTTTCGAATGATCTCCCCCACTAACCGGCTCCGATGGGAGATAGAATAAAATGCGTCAGAATGGGCGTGACGAACTCGTTCTCCCCAGATCCTGCAGCTCGAAGGAGAAACCGTCGTGCGTTGTGATCCTCACATTGGATTGCTGCACCGAGGTACCGAGAAACTCATCGAGTACAAGACCTACACTCAGGCTCTACCCTACATGGATCGATTGGACTATGTGTCCATGATGTGCAACGAGCAGTGCTACTCTCTGGCGGTCGAGAAACTCCTGAACATCGAAGTTCCCAAACGCGGGAAATACATTCGAGTACTCTTCGCGGAAATCACTCGCATCCTTAATCACATCATGGGCGTGACTACTCACTGTCTCGATATCGGCGGTATGACTCCATTCTTCTGGCTTTTCGAAGAGCGTGAAAAATTGATGGAGTTCTACGAGAGGGCTTCCGGTGCTCGTATGCACGCAGCTTACGTACGGCCCGGGGGAGTCTCTCAAGATATCCCGATCGGACTCATGGACGACATCCACGATTGGGCCACGAAGTACGGTGAGCGTTTAGACGAAATGGAAGATCTTCTCACCGAAAACCGCATCTGGAAGCAGAGAACTGTCGATATCGGCGTCATCTCGGCGGAGGACGCATTGAACTGGGGTTGTTCGGGCGTCATCCTGAGGGGTTCCGGTGAGTAGACGCTATTTCTGAAACGAGGGGCGACGCCCACGCGTAAACTCTCGAATTTTTCTCCTCCGGAAGTCATAGAATCGAAGACGGAACACATACAGGGCTGTTCATGTTGATCGATCGCCTCATGCCTCTCCAGGAATCAAGTGGGACCTGCGCAAGACTCAACCCTACGACAACTATGAGGACTTTGACTTCGACGTTCCCATTGGCAAGAAGGGAGATTGTTACGATCGGTATCTGTGCCGCGTCGAGGAAATGCGACAGAGCTTGAGGATCATCGAGCAGTGCCTCAACAAAATGCCCTCAGGAGAGGTTCGCACCGACGACAACAAAGTCTGTCCCCCAAGTCGAGAGGAAATGAAGGTGGGTTTCCTGCTGCCAGTTGATAGAGAATACTAGTTCGTGATAATTCGTGGCAGAGAATAATGTGGAAACGGTC
The DNA here is from genome assembly GCF_000255335.2 of Galendromus occidentalis. Lineage (NCBI taxonomy): Eukaryota > Metazoa > Arthropoda > Arachnida > Mesostigmata > Phytoseiidae > Galendromus > Galendromus occidentalis. The sequence continues at coordinate 274,088 of NW_003804572.1, forward strand.
GAGAATCTAAGGGCCGAATCCATTCGCAGACCTCGATGGAAGCGCTGATCCATCATTTCAAGTTGTTCTCCGAGGGGTACCAAGTGCCCCCGGGAGCGACCTACACAGCTGTGGAAGCTCCGAAAGGCGAATTCGGACTCTACATGGTTTCGGACGGGAGCAGCAAACCTTATCGGTGCAAGATCAAGGCCCCGGGTTTCGCTCATCTCAGCGCTTTGGACTTCATTGGTCGGAATCACATGCTCGCAGACATAGTCGCAATCATAGGCACGCTCGACATCGTGTTCGGAGAAGTTGATCGTTAAAGCCTGTTTTCTTTAGATAGTTATTATAAGCTTCCGATGAATCGCGAAGCGAAGTGAATAAAACTTTCCAATGATGAGTCAATATCCAATGCGTCTTGCTGTTCAGCCCCAACTGAACAGCCTCGGGTGTGAGACAGTCTCAACAGACTCTTCACTGTATCTGTCTCTACAGAATTTGCTGAGTTGTTCGAGGGAGCTGCAGACGGGAGGTAGTAATCCGGGAGAGCCTATCGGACCCGAGACCGCCGCCTCCAGATTTGAGCAGAGGGTTCTCTGGTTGGGGGGCTGGGTTTTCAGGAAAAAGAAGAAGAGTTCAGACAATCTCGAAGTTTTTTATTCATTTCATCATTACCTCGAACTTAGGCGAGACTCAGAACACGTCATGGCCCCTTAGGTACAGGGATGAACTCTAAGAAGAAAGATTCTCGCGTCCCCTCAGAGCTGTTCAAACGGCGACTGAGCTATGTTTCCCGGAATTCGTTCAATACGGCTCTAGGTGTGCGTAGTTTGCAGCCGCCAACAACAGTTTCCTCCCGTCGAATCTATCAAGTTCTCACATCTATGGTCCTGCCTAACAACAATGGGAGTGGTTTCAAACAATTACGTACATCAAAGATTCCCGCACGACGCTGAGATTTCGCTGTAGAAAAAAATTACACAATCAAACTTTTCTCCGGAGAGCTCAGCTTACTCCTTCTCCACGCCCTTCCCGGTGCGTTCCCCGCCACAAACAACGGAGATTCAATCGGAGAGGAGAGCGGAATTCTCAACATGCGCAGATACACCCATGATACTCCACGCTTGACGGTATAAAATATAAGCATTACTGTAGGTAGATTGAATTTGGCTTAGTCCGGTCGAAGTTTTCTGCGAGACACCCGTCCCGTCTATCGAGATAGGTCTCGCCATAGGGGTCGCGTGATCAGCGCAGGTACTGTTTGAGAGGCTGATATTCGGAACAGGATGATTGGTATGGTCATTTTGATTTGAGTTGAGCCGTGATCCATTCCAGGCCTTGGGTGAGCCTGAAATTCATCGGGGATATGAAAGATTGCTACCCGGCTCCGAGATCGAGCGGCGCTCACCGCCAATGTGAACCACTGCCGTGGCGGGAAGCGTCGCGGCTCTACCGTGGCTCGAATATTTTGAGAAAAAAACACCAGAGCCAGAGCCGCTGAGTCTGCGAATGATTGGACGAGGTCGAGCTCCACTCACCCTTCTCCCGTGAGAGCACAACAAGCTTGAATCTGCCAGCGATGCTTCTTGATTGCGGTCAAATTGAGCTGCTGTGAGATTTCAGTAGGACTCATGCAACCCTTGACGTCTTGCTTATTGGCATACACTAGAACCGAGGCCTTGGTGAGGTCTTCATGGGATAGCATTTTCCATAACTCCTCCTGTGAAGAAAATATCCCAAAAAAATTGAGACAACCCCAAAAGCTCAGCCCGGATCTTGCGACATAGAAGATTCCCGGCTCTCGACGGAAATGACCCGACTCGAAGATCGACCAACCTTTGTGAGATGCAGACGTTCACGGTCCGTGCTGTCGACAACAACGATAAGGAACTGAAAGAAAAGCGTTATTTTTATCGCTCCGAGCAAGTATAAGATGCGTACAAACGAGACAGGTTTTCTTTATGGGATAGAGCGCCCAAAACTCCGCCATAATGGTTGATATGAGGATCAAATACAGGTGAATCTCTAAACAAAGACGAGGCGTGAGCAATCTATCTTGTAGACGCCAAGGATATTCACCTCCGCGTTGGTGTAGTATGTATTCCACGTGGCCCGCAGGCTCTCTTGGCCTCCGAGATCCCACATTATGAAATGTATGTTTTTCCAAACGACTTCTTCGACATTGGAGCCGATCGTCGGAGAAGTGTGCACAACCTCGCCCATCAGACTGGAAATGAAGCAATGTACTCTCTAATGAAGTTTGATATGCGTCGACGTCATTCATGGTCTCTAAGAAATGGATACGGAGTATTCGACGGAGTGCCTGGACCCCCGAGAGCACTTACAACTGGTAGAGGATAGTGGTTTTGCCCGCATTGTTCAGTCCAACGATGACGACTTTGTGCTCTGTGAAAATCGCACCGGCTTAGTGAATAGCGATATCGATCCGACTGCAGGGATCGAACCCCATGCCGTCTGAGCCTGCCATATTATTATTTTACATACTTTCCCCTGGGGAAGCAAGAAACATTTCCGAATATTCCGTTCGAACCCCATAAATCGCATCCGGATATTGCGCATTCAAGATCGAGCGCATGAAGGAGCAAGAATTCGACCGCGGGAACCATTTTGATAGATGGATCGACGCTCAACCCATGAACTCATCGGAGCTCCCAGGGAAACTCAGGAATGAATCCCACTAGGCACCATGGGAATGCGATATCTGAGGGCTCCGCTCCGATGGCTTTCCAGAGTCACTCCCAGGATATGTACGAGTTCGATGCGCATTGGGGCATATATATGTTGTATACCTGCTAGAACTTCCTGTCCCAGAGGATTTTGGGGAGCCAGGAGCGATGGCGGCATTTGGGATCACCGCTGACACTTGTGGAAATCGATATGCTTTTCGAATAGGCTCCTCGATGGTCTTTCGAATCCTCGATCAACACAGGTGACCATCTGTGTTTGATCCGGAATATGGCTTGAAGGATTGAGCAGCTCGCAACTGATTTCGGAAAACTGATGGCGTGTTCCGAACAGTGCTAAGCGAGCAAGAAACTCGAACGGAAGAACCCGCTGACGCTCCAGATGTGGAGCACATGGTCACGCTGATGATATTCTAGCTTTCTCATCACAGGTGCCCTAGGGTCGCCCGAGAAACGTCCAAGACGGATAGGAATCAGCATCGCATCTGATACCTCAATTCCGAGGATTCCGATACGGCTCCTGATTCCACACAGGTCCTTGAGACTTTGATACATGATAAGCCTAGATGCGGATTCCCTGGGCCGTTGCGATGCTAACCCGAAAGTTTCGACAGTCTTCCAGCCGACACGGAAAACTTGTTGCGTAACGTCGATCCGGCTCCCATCATGATGTCTGGCGAAACTGCGCAAGACTGGGCAAGCTCGGAGAATTCACGTAAATTCAGGGAATCACTCACCTTCATTGGAGAAGAGACTCCAAAGCTTGCTCCAGACGAGCCCCATTTCCTGCTCAGGCGTGGGCGTAAGATTCTCAGGACGTTCCGCTTACAGAATCATGCTTATCCATGTATTCTCCTCTCATCACTGTCGCAAACGTCCTGGATCGATGCGAATGGCGAAAATAGGTTCGATCAGGAGTACCAAGCAAAATTTGCCATAATCGAGCCGACACAAGCAAAGTCCAACGAGAGAAGACGAGGATATGGTCGAACTGGAAGAGAAGAAACTACTTCTTCGAGCCTCACACCAAACAATCGCTGGCGGCTGACCTAGCTCTTCTCAGACACTGCCGTAGCTCCCAACTGCTGCTGCCGCAGCAGCGAGACAGGGGTTCACTCGCGTCTGGATGCGAAATCCGTTTTGTACGATGGCCGAACTCGCTGAACGCTTGCACAGAAGGTTGCGGTCGGGTACAGTAGCGCCTGTCTTCTTCTTGAGGGAACGCGGGACAGATCTCTGCGAGAATTGCATCTGTTGATGGGAGAGTGAAGACAATGATGTCGATGATCTTTCCCGACCGCTCGTCACCACTCGAGCGGTCTCTCCAATGGTCCCTTGAATGACTCTTCCTTACGGCAGTGAATCGATTTCTGGCTCCAATCGAACAAGGATGACAGAGCAATTTATCGATTGATGGTACACTGTTCATCAATTCCTCGAGTGGGAACTCCATCGGTTAGAGCCGGATGTGTTCCAATGTTTTCCGAGCCTCCGCGGGCTCCCTCTCTGGAGTAGGTACACATTGTCAGGATAGGACTCAAATTCATCGCGAAGAGCCCCCTCTCCGTTCTTTCGATAGTCCTCCTCACTGTCCGTCAATTAGATATTTGTGCCTTACTCAATACCTACTGATCGCTCGAGACGCTCGCAGGATTCGAGAGCTCAGCGAGGAGGAGACTTTCGCGGGTGCCGACGGCCCCGGCCGCCATTCTTTTTGCCGGTTTCAGGGGTGCCATCTTCGACACATACGCTCCAAAAATCGGAGGAGACTGCCGTGTTCCCCTCGTTTCATCCGAAGGGACTCCATTCAATTTCCAAGGCAAAGTTCTGAGAAACTGAGATTTCCCGGGCAAACCTCGAGGAAGACCTCAATCAGGGGCGGCATTCGCGGGGTCCGAACCCGGAGCTACTCCGCCTGGCTATGCCGCTGTCGTTCGAAGGAGGTGGAGCAGCGTTTCTGACTGTCAAGAGAAGACCATTGAAAGCGATTTGTCCAGCGCGGCATTATTCAGCTTCGAGTCTTCGAGTGTTGAAAATGCGAGGAAGTTAGCCCTGGAGACTGAGTGTTCAGTGAGAGGGGACGGCTTCCAGAATCGCCAACGTATGCAGATTCGCGCGCAGATCATCTAGGAGTGCGACGCTCGAATGTCAAGGTCCAACTCGAAGTTCAGGAGGTGCCAGCAGCTGGACAATGTTGAGAGAGGGTCGGTGCTGATGGACGCGTTCTTTTCTGAAATGGAGCGCTGAGCAAGCCTCGACACGGAAAACGTTCCCAACCATATAATAGAAAATGCCGATAGTCTGAGACCCTGGGTCAGGATGATTTCCGGGAGGAATGCTAACCCTTAATTGCACCGACGACTCCGCGGTTTTCGAGCAGACGACTGAGCTCTGACCTCTCTCACTCTCGATGTGCCGGCGACAGTGGCATGGGGGAATTGTTTATTATCGTCTCTACCACCACCGTTCTCCACGCATTCGCGCGCTGTCCGATTATCCACAGGCCGCGGAGGGTCCGTCACAATTTATCGCTCCTGTGTGGCTCGAGGAACGTGATCTTCACCTCTGACCGGGCATCAAATTCTTGATTTTCTTCCGCGAACTGTGAACCGTAAACACGAGGTATTCCATGTCGCGCGGATGACAGAAGGTTCCCGGATTACTGGCCCGAAATCATTGTGTGTACCAAGAAGTGACTCCGTGCGCCCGCAGACCTCCTTCGGAGGAGTGCAAGCCCGACAATGTTGTCGAGGTTCACTCGGAGAGCCTTCGATGAGTATTTGCTCTTCACGAATTTCGCTCTTGGTAGTACCTTCATGCTCGGAGGAGACATACTCGCCCAGAAGGTCACGAGAGATGGTCCTCATGATTGGCAGCGCTCGAGTAAGCACTCATATTGCTTCAAGGTTATCAAGGATGTTCCCCAGCTCTCATGAATCGCAAAACACCGCTAGGTCCCGCTCTCATGTTTCATACCTGGTGTCTGAGTTAGATTGGCTTACCTAGGTTCTGTTGTTCGAACGGGGATGATAATTCGATAAATCGAACCTTCCAGAGAACATGGCGATCATGGGGACCGGCTTCGGGATCATGGGGCATCATTGGTACAAGTTTCTGGACAAGCGTTTCCCTGGGAAGAGTTTGCAAATGGTTCGGAACAAACTATTATGCGAGTGCGCTGCTACACCCGCCTTCGCAGGTACCGTAAACTTCCGACTTCTACGCTGACGCAGCTTCGATTCACTTTTCTAGACTCCAGGCCATCGCATCAGCTGGGAAAATGTGCTTATATACAGGATGAGTCAAGAATTGACCTCCGTCCGACGCACAAGGCTCATCAGTTTTGTCTCCGCCAAACACCATCGGCGATCGATGAATTGGCTCCATTCTAAGCTCAATGTCCAAGACAGAGCCCCCAAGAGACATGGAGAGCCAATGAACGACATCAAACTGGCTGACATTCACAATCTCTGCCGAGCTTTCACTTCGGGGAGAATCAGGCGCTCCATAGGGCAGAGCTGGGCGTCTCTTGACTTCTGCTCTCGAGTTTCCCTGATTCAGATTCTCCGCACTCAACGTGAAAGAGAGTCGACGATATCATACATAGCAGAGGCCATCCTATCCCGATCAATGCTTCAGGTGCCCATGTGCCGAACCGTGCATATGCATGGTCAGGAGGTCCTCCTCCTGAGCGGTGCTTCCCCGCGGGCTCATGTCTTCAAATCTCCTTCAGGCATTACCTTGTAGGGACAACGACTCAGCTGATTGTTACCTCGAAGAATCTTTCATCAGTCGTGACCAATTTTCCAGGTTATACCTTCATAGCGTTCGGCAAACTCCAAGGAAAATCGATGACTGAGTGCGGTCGTGACTTTAGGGAGAAAATCAAGTTCATATGTGTCGCAGACTGGTGAGTGAACTACGGCTGGATCAATCCATTCGATGACGGAGCGTATCTCACAACAGAACGTTCTGACTATTTTAGGTTCGTCTACGTGCCCGCTCAGGCCATCAACTTCTACTTTCTCCCCCCGAAATTCCGGTTCTTGTTCGTTTGTGGTTTGTCCGTGATTTATGACATGTTCCTGGCGTGGCTCCTGACCAAGGTGAGAGTTCCGAGCAGGTCGTCAAGATAATGAGGTAGTCACGGAGCAATCGCAATCTCTGGCTTTTCAAGATTTACGCAACTTCTTCCGTTCTATTATATCATGCATATGACGGATACCATTCTTCGGCTGGATGGGCTGATCTCGAACAACCCAGAGCTATCAAACGAGTCCAATACCCATGGCATTTGCTGCAGGAGTTCCAACCAATCGAGTCGAAGGCATCAGTGGAGGAGCCGAAGAAAGGGCGGTAGAATCTGCGCCTTCTCTATGCTGTAAACCCAGGTCAGGAACCGAGCTCAAAGTAATATTCTGCTCGAGAAGGAAAGATAGCTTCAGCTACCCTTAAATTTATTGAGGTTGACGGTTGTGATGGCGGAAGGTTCCCGGAAATAAAGTTTGATTTAATTGAATCTGAGAAGAATCTTGAGTCAGGCGAGATGTCTCACAGAGGACGCAGCTCATAGAGCCTACGAATGGAATCGACGATTTTGTAGATTTCGTGGCTAGCGATTGTATTATGCTCAATTCGGATCTAAGTCGGAAGCTAGCTTCAATCAAGAGACCGATGTGGAGCCGAAGGTAATTTTTATTCTACTACTTCCGACTCAATATATTTGCTGTATGTAGGTCTATAGTTTTCAGTTCCGCGGCAGTAGAGACCATAGAAGTCTATATACGTTCTCACTTGCAGCACACTCATGCTCGAATAATAGCACTCTCGGATAAGGGCGATGAGCGTCGACGTGTACCCATGTCTCCAACAAAGTTCTACACATGTACTCCCCTCTATGACCTGCGCGGAAATCTAAAAGCTGAATGATAGTTGAATCGGGCTTTGTGCTGAAGTGAGAATCCCCTAATTTTCGGAGCGAGGATGAACCCCCCTCAGTCCTTGCGAGAATCGGGAGGCAGCGTCAGCCGCCAGAGTTGCGATTTGTTTCCGGTCGAGGAAGTTCTACTTCATAGGGGTTCCAAGACCGGCCCGGTTTCCGGATCCCCACCCCGCTGATAGACTACGCTGGGCTTAATAACCAGGACTGTTGGACTAATAACCAGGTATATTTTTCCTTCCCAATCAACAGTATTTAGTGTAACGACGGAACTCTATCGCAGCCGTGCGACACCCACCCAAAAACCTGGACGAAAAACTGACCTTGAAAAGTTCGGAATTGCGTCCAAACGGAGCTCCTCGTGGTTCTTCGAGGGCACACTAGAACGTGATGTGAACAGCTCAGCCACTCCCGAAAGGAAAAAAGTCAGGACAACACCGACATGAACATGTTTCCCTACATCAGACTAAAGTACGATTCTGCGCAATATAACCATGCGGCCTAATAACATCCGGATGAATATATATACAACCTCCTCTCCAGTTGGCTCGATGTGCGCAATGTACAAGCCCTTCATAGAGGTGAAAATTAAAATCGCTTGCGTGTCTTACATACTGCAATCAACGATCGATCCATTAAAACTGAATCCAATTATCCCCCGCCGAAGGTGCGGCCGACTTCGCTTGAACAGGTTGCGAAGGTGTCGCTCGAGCTGAAGCGGTATTCGTAGTTAATTTCACACCTCCTGGCGGCGGAGGGAGGAGTATTCCGCCAGAGCTCGCTGCGCTCCTCTCTGTGCGTGGTCGGCTGCTGCCCCCCTTCTTTCCAATGTTAACGTTGATTTTGATAGTTTCGCCGTCTTTGAAGCCCAGGAATTGCGAAGGACCCTTGTTCTCTTCCGTCATGGAGGTATCTTGCGATTTCTCGACCCATTTGAAATGATCTTGGAGCGCGACGTTCAAATCGAATGAGTCGCTCCTGCGAAATAAATCCAATTATTTTATAGCACTGATTCTCCCGTGATGAATGGAAATCCCTTGATTATTTATCCTGTGGGATTTGAAAGTCGTCATGAATCCACACTAGACGGCTCGATCCGAAAGAAATCGCTGCTGATCGTACCTGTCCGCGAAACCCATGCCGATGAAAGCGTTTCTCCCGTCGTCGTCCTGCAGTCTAATGACGAAATACCGCGAAGAGTCTGTGACGGCTTCCACCGCGACGCCAGGATATTTATCGACAGGACACTTGGCGAAGAGCTCACCTAGCGGGTGAGAGAGAGAGAGGGTGAGAGGTGGATGATTTATCGTCAGTGTATTGGATGGGGAGCAACTCGTTCATATGAGGACCTCACCAGTGTTCTTGTCTTCCAATTTAAGCACACAATCGAGTCCCTTAGCCGTCAGCTTCAGCCTGCCTGTCCACTCGGGCTGATCCAGTTTCCAATCGGACGCCTGAAAACAACACGTTCTTCGAGTTACGCAGCGATTCCCACAAAGATTTCGCCGACCCATGGAATATGGATTGAAAATGGCTTGGCGGACTCGCTACTCGAACGGAGTCGGAAACTTCGCTCGATGTTCGCCCACCTTGTAGCCTTTGTTCGTCGTCAGAGGCGGGATTTTGTAGATGAAAACCTCGTTCTTCACTAGGAGCACGGATTCGTAGTCCTCCATCGCGCCTAGAAGGCAATATACACGCTCAATCTTTCGGCGACATTAGGATGAGACGTCAGCCTACGCACACGCTCCTCCGTTCGAGCGGAGGCACTTCCCGTCGAGCCTAGGGGAGACCCCAGAATCGAACGAAGTTAAACCCTCGAGTAGATCAGTTTCCCGTCTCCGCACCAAATTCGACAAGATCACGAGAATAGACTCTACCGAACAAATCCAGATCGGAGACCCAGGCAGGAATGTGAGTCAGATTGGGATGACACGCGATACCCGCTCCTCCTGATCAATAAGTAAAAGTAAGCGATATAGAGAGTCGACGTCGATCTGTTCAATATCGCTCTCAGAACTCACCTAAACAGCAAGAGAAGAGACTGTACGTGAAATTCCTTGCAACCTCCCTAAAAGGGTCAAGACTATTTCAGAGCTTGTTCCCCGTCGTCTCGGTGACTTCTGTAGATGGCTTCGTTGGTTGTATCGACAACAGCAGTGTGTTACCCAGTAGACAAACGGCTGACACACCACACCAACGACGTCAGCTACACGAGCCCGGATAGACCTGCTCTTTAAATGCTGCTGCTCGATCAACGAGCCGTTTTTCGTCTGCCACGGATCTGTGGCGCGCACGCTGCCGTTGCTGGGCGGTCGCAGACGTTGCGGTTCAAAGTGATCGACACCATTCCCCGACGAGTGGAGTATCGATCGGGTAATTGATATGGGCGATAGAACTGAGTCCCGATCCATTACGGCACACTCGAACTGGGAACAAGCACCCTGTAGATCGACCGTTCATTCAGGGACTTGCGATCGGGAGGAGCGCTTAAGTCTCGCGGGAGAAATCTCGTCAAGTATCAAGTATCCCGTTCACGGGAAAACTATATCCCACAGGAAAGGAGACACGAATCGAAGTGTGGCCGAAAATCTTACGGGGATGCTGGAAACCCCGGGTTGATTCCTAGGCCGCGAGGTTTCAAGTTGAGCGATGTTCCTCGTCGGGCGAGAGAATCGAACACCTGCTCCCCGAAACATATCAGGAGACTCGCTTTCCTGAGCAAGCACCCATTCGGAAGGCGAGAGCCCTCCGATTCCGGGTGATCACATCTCATAACAACCCACCCTCTTCTGGAGACCATTTTTCGTCGAATACGAGTTTTACCGACTTACGTCGCCTCGGCTCTCGATCAGCTGCCAACGTTCATGTCGGGATGGCCGCTGTGACTTCACAGGGCCAAATCCGCCGGAACGGAAGAGGACCGATTGCTGCGAGAGACACGGGCACATTCCCTCGCTCCCGGAGACGCTTCCACAATTCAGGACGTGCGTCCTCCGCCGACCTCGAGCGCCTGTGGATGTCCTGGAGAGCTCTCCGCGCGAAGCGCTGAATCGTCAAATTTTCGCGCCCTTCGACACTCTCCCAAAAAGTCAGAATGCTTCAATCGTGCTGTGTTGAGTTGTCGTGTCGGCGGCCAACTTGGCATAGCCGGTCAGTCCAAGTCAGACAACACAGCAGTTGGACAAATCGCGGTACCGCTGGATACTGCGACTCTTTTCTCGAATTCTCGACAGCAACCGGACCGATGAAGATCTTCGCTGTAGTATTCACCTCATTGCTGCTGGTGGGGGTTTCGCTTGCCGAGGACGATGAAGCGGTAAGGACCTGACTCCGATTGAACATTAGAGAATGACTGCAATCCTGTCTTCTCGACAACTCGTCAGCTCTTTCTCGAAGCTGTCAGATAACGGAATTATGAGACAAGAGAATGTGCTTCCGTAGACATTTTCTGACCGGTTCACGGGTGTCGGATATCGCTATGTCAATCATCTTTGCTCTATGTCCAATTTTCAATGTTGTCATCGGGATCATCCTGAGCTCGCTGGACTTTCTTATCGGACATGTGATCGATGCATGGTCCCTCCGTAAACGAATTCTGATCGAGAGCACCGATTGCCACGGTAGAAAATTTTTGACGTCAGAATTTTCCCTCCGCAGACAGAGCAGGTGGAAACGATCGAGGATTTGATTCCCGAAGGAACAGGCTACGAGAAGCACCCTGGGGCCGACACTCACATTCTCTTCACGAAGCCCGGCGGTGGATACCGGCTTGTTTCTGGACAGGAAGCTCACGTAAGTTCCGGAGATCACTCCATCCAAAATCCACGTGAAGGGACACGTTCTATTCCCCCTCTGCGAAGCCGTCCTGATTTAGTTGTGCCGACTATATCGGCTCCTCGTGTCGAATCGGAGTTGCTCTCCTCTTCTGATCATGCCCGCTCCTCTGCAGATTCTGCTCGGCTTCATCAATCGGGCGTCCGAAGATCTCTTTATCGACACGCTCGACGCATCTTTCCGACTCGCGGGAGATTACAACTCCGTGATTCAGAACTTGTCGGCCGTCGGATACAACCGTAAGCTCAGTACTGGACAGGAAGCGTCTCTCTTCTACCAATTCCACGTCGACAATGTCTTCAGCGGCATGCCCGTCGGTCTCGAGGTTTCTCTGATGTACCACGACAGCGAAGGAAAAGTCTACCGCGAAGCCGTCTTCAACTCGACCCTGACCGTCGAGGAGCCCGAAGTGAGTTTCGACGCCGAAACCTTCTTCTTGTACGTGTTCCTCGCTGCCGCCATCGTCCTCGGTGCCGTGCTTCTGTTGCAATGCGTGTCGCGCAACAAGAAACCCAGCGGTCGGACGGAAACCGGCACGAAAGACGGCGACGTCGACTACGCATGGCTTCCGTCGACTGTGCTCAAGCAAGGCACACCCAAAAGCACACGACAGAAGAAGAACAAGAGCGAGTGAAATAGCATGCCGTTTCGAACTCGACTCACGATGGATTCAACTCAGATTGCAAAGTACGCTTCGACAGTGAGATTGGCGATCGGGGTTTTTGGCTTCAACTTCGAGACATGGTTCGCGTTGGTCGCTCGAAAGGCGCGGAATCGACCCGATGCGAGCTCTGAGTTCATCTGAATTATTTGATGAGGATCAATTTACCGGTTGATTAGAATTTGGTCGAGACAGCGGGAGTTAGCAATCATCGGAAGGGCGCACAAAGTGCTTCGAGTGCGAGAGTAACCGGCGGCTTTTCAAACTTCGGTGGGTTAAACATGTTTCGATGAGGAATGCTTGAGAAGATCCGTACGGAAATACTTCATATCATACCGAGCCTGACGAAAAAATCTCTATTGATAGACTCGGCCCAAATCAGATGATATGATGCGTGCGCAGGTTTTCCCCCGTAGGCATTCAGATGCATGGAACTGTATCAAAATACCCGCGGGAACATCCACGCGTGCGAGGATGACTCCGTTTAGGAGACTTAGAGTCGGAGATATGAAGAATCCGAATGTTGGGTGGTTGCTTGCTTGGTTGATTGACTGGTTTAGAGAAAGATTTTTCAATCAAAGAAGTTCTTCATTCATCATTAGTCCGATCCAGGGGAAACGTGGGAGACATCTTATATGATGATGATGTAAAAAGTTACGCGAGTAGACGCGATTATTGGTAATCTTAATAAAGCATCTATAGGGGGAATTTCTCTTACACTGTGAGCGACGCGTTTTTTCTTGGCGGAAATTCTTGGAGTGCTCCTTCCCTCTGGGCCTGCTTCTGAGAGCGTAAGTACTAGACTTCACGGGGAGAAAAATTCCGGAGAACTGCGGCTCCCGATTCCGGTCCCATGCAAACCTCTGTCGCCCTCCTCAGACATCCCCAGATAGACTGGACCCCCAGAAATTGCGGTTCCGAGACGCTGCGCATCGCTGTTCTTCAGTATTGCACCGAGTGAGCGTGTCGTTGTGTTTGAGTTCCATTTGCGCCGTCAAACTCTCAGCACACCTTCGATTTCCTTTGGGAGATCCGAAAAGTCGACGTGACCGTCTCACGACCGCTCGAATCTGGACAGTCTCCGATGTCGCACGATCTCTTGAATTTCTCGAGCGGAGGCAGGAACTTGCAGGACGGAATTGTCGCTCTGCTCCGAAGCAATCCGATACTAGACCTATACCGGACTAGGAATTTCTGACTCGCCGGGCCGAGGCGCATCGTTCCGAGGATCGCGACACCAATACTCGAAATACCCTCATATTCGCAGCGTACCGTGCCCCGTTCTGGGCTTTCGTTTGCGTCGCAGCGACCGTAGTTGTCATAAGACCTGAAATTCCCGCCCCCGGGTCATTCGGAGTTTCATCAGAATTTCATTTGAATTCCGGTGACCGCATTCACCTACAGGATAGTCTTGCTTCCAAGTAGGCGTATCTCTGAAGTCGTCGGATCTTCGGGCCCTATTACATCACCGTGAAAGAAACCGTGGACAAGGAGGAGAGCGAACGGATGGATGGGTAAGCGTCGCTCTAAAATCGTGCCAGATCCCGGATCTCAGCGGCAAACTCAACCCGTGCCAAGTCGTGACGCAGCCAGGACAAGGAGTACCCCGGCGCGGAGCTCGATTGTGTTTTCTAGACACAGCAAGCAGTCAAGCGACGAGGACCCCGCATATGTCAATGGCGAGTTCACACTCTGGGGAAGCATCCGGACTCGCTGGTCATTCGCCGTGACTTCGCTTCGCAGCATACCTGAAGCGAGTCGGTGATTATTTCAGAGAATCCCGAGAGGTGGGTACCTTCATATCCTGCGGAGATGCTCGGAAGCAAAAGCCAGCGCTTAACTTCGAGTTTCCGCGGCACGGAGGGCCGAATCCGCTTCCCGTATGTTATCCCCTGTGAGGGGTAGGAACCGCTCCGGGGAACGACGGAACGGGGACACCACTTAGGCAAAGAACCCAAGAAGAATTCTCCGGTCTCGATCGAATCCCCCGAAATCTCATCAGGTTCCTCGCGTCCGGAATATTCGCAGAGGATTTCGTCGACATTCGCCGAGGGGCTCCAGAATTTTCCGCGCAACTCCGGAAGTTGGCGGTCCGGAGATTTCCCGACGCCATCATATCCACGCGCCATCCCGCGCAGAGAAACAAGCGCGAAGACGATTTCATTCCATGCCTCACTGTCACCGTGCAGGGCGATGTTTCTCAGCCGGAAAGCCTCGGATACACTGAGACTCCGCCGCGGCGTCGACATCCTCGAGTGAAAATCACCCTCAAGTATCATCGTTGGACTAGATCGATCGTAAGGGGAGGCTAAATATATCCGAGTGTATATCTGAATACCTTGCGTCGTATCAAAATATTGTTTCTGTGCCTGACAGAATTAAGCGGTTTATCTTCACAATCATCCCCGCGCGTGAGTGCAGCTTCGTCAACGGGTTTCTCACCTGCCCACAAGGCCGTTGACGCGACCGCCACATACTTGTATAAAAGTTCACGTCTCATCGACGCATTGAGTTGTTCCTGCCGAGAAACGTCTAGAATTCGACGACGAATACCGCTCAATCGACTGACTGACTAACTAACGGACAGTCCCTCCGAACCCAGGATCTCGCCGGGACACGATGTTCCGTCTCGCAGCTCTCGCCGTCCTTTGCTGCAGCGCTGTGGTAAGCTGATATATATACCGAGCCCTCAGAGCAACTCCAGCCCTGTAGCTTCGGCCATCTATTTCTGGACTCAATTCCTCTCCCGCTTCTAGCGCGCGCAAGTCGTCACTTCCGTGCAAGCACCGCCGTCACAGATCGTGCAAGTCGCTGCCCAGCCAGTGCATGTTGTCCAATCAGCTCCGATTGTTCAACGCGTTATCCAAACCGCGCCAGTGGTCGTGGCTGCCGCGGCTCCCGTTGTGGAGCCCGCGTACCCTCCTCAGCCGTACCATTTCTCGTACACAACCGTCACGGAGGAAGGAGCTCACAGCCACGAGGAGACCTCCGACGCCGCCAATCGACGCCAGGGCTCTTACAGTTTGAGTATCGCCGACGGAAGGCAGAGGATTGTGAGGTGAGGTCACTCCGATTCAACTGGTTTTCGAAAAGCCAGCAGAGAAGCGTTTTTAAATATCTGTCTCCCCTTGCAGATACGTAGCCGATGAGAACGGATTCCGTGCCGCCATCGAAACTAACGAACTCGGTACCGAATCCAATTCTCCGGCGGCGGTCCAAATCGTCTCGACCGCGCCGACGGGTCCAGAAGCAGCTATTCAAGCCGAAGCTTACCTGTCACGCACCATCACCGGGTTCCCCTACTACAGAAGAGCTTCGTCCAAGGCCTAAGCTTCGCCCTAAGAATGCGATCAAAGAGATAGAATCGTTCTAGTTTGGAGGAATGCTAGAATACCATAGTTTCCTTCCATGGTCAGGGACGCAACGAAGAGCGGAGATGAATATTAAGTTTATACTGGAATCACCGATTCCGAGGTCCTCGCGAGAGCCGGGACGAAAACCCGCATCCACCAGATTAGGATGATGAAAGCCTCCAAATCGCTGCTTTAGATCCTCCGACTTGTGATCTACGCTCTTTTTCGGAGTCGAAGCCGCCAGTCTCCGGGGAAGTTGTCGTAACAATGTTGTGGAAGCCTCGACATTTTCGGCTGAGAGACGAACTCCGAGAAGTCTCTGCGCTTATGTCAGACAAGGCACAAGCTCCAAAGTCGCGCGGCGGTGGGAGCGAATTCCTTGTGCTGGATGTCTGTGGTGAGGGGACGGTATTATCTCTCAAGCCAAAAGATTACGAATGAATCCGGATTGTGTAAAGGAGATTCCACATCAACTTCCGCCTGCGTTCTTATTTCTCCGAGAATTTTCAGCGTCGCCGTCATCTTCTTTTTTATCTGATCCTTTTTAGCATAGAAGTAACGGCAATCACGTACGGATCAACGCTCCGATCAGAGAGAATATTTGTAGCGACCGCAGCAGATCGGAGCTACCAGGAACTTTGCGGAGAAGAAACGCGGAATCCTCGTCGCTCGCTGCGTGGGACACTTTATCCTCGGCGTCCCTATCGGAACTTTGGAAAAGAGCTCGATCAGGCGATAGTACATGCGGGGATCCCCCTAATGGGGATGGGGAATTCTTCGAGTTGCGGGATCTCATCCCGATAAAAATGTCCGATGCCTTGAGACGGAGCGGTCGTGTCCCTCGACGAGGAAACCGTCGTGGTGCCGACTTCTGACCGCTCTCAGCGAAACCGCTTGCTTGGACTTATCCCTCACTATTCATTATGTATGATACTCCATTTGGAAGGAGACTCGTTTGTGCGGACATTGAAACCCAGATCGAATGTGAGCCCGATCCGCCAGCACACTCGAGCGCCTATCTGGACAAGTGAGCTACTTGCGGGAGCGGATACGAAATCGCAACCGCAACAACCTTGTGCCACAGAAGGCTAGACTCCCATCTTAAAATATGCCCCGAAATGTGCAGAAGCTCGCTTCCGTTTTGGAAGGCCCTCTAAATAGCTCCAAGTAGTATGACCCTGGAAAGCTCACCGCTTGCGTTGCTGCCGCTTTCCGTCATGGAATCATCCTCCTCGGGAGCGAAGTCCATCGAATCATATTCCGCGCGGTAGGGCGGAATGGTGTTGAAAATCCTTCATCTCCGGCATTAGAGAGGCCGAGCACCGAGACCCACGCCTCAGGTAGTAATGGATGTTGCGGGTCGCGATGCAAAAAAACGCTCATTCAGACCCGACGACCAGCATTGAAAACGTCCTTTCGACACGTATTTTCCATTGACTGTTGTTTTTATTCCCATGATGATGCAATGACGATTAACATCTTTGGTGGTGCTCCCTAACTTTCTCTGGGTGCTGTCCTTTTTGGTGAGCCTGGAGGACTTCCGCACTAAACGGAAACTATGACAGGCCCAGGTTTTGAGCTGTACACTTTGATAAAGTCATCTTTGACTTCTATTATACCTAGAAAAAAATCACGCAAGGGAGTTGATTTTCTCAATCAAACTCAAAATATCTCGCCGTGGTGATCATTGGATCAATCTCCGCGAGATTAATACAGGCTGCCTTTGGCCGTGCTCAGATGCAACGCTGAGTAACGCAATGGAGTACGTATGCGGAGCGTAGGAATCGGAAGAGTCCCGCGATTTTACACGACCGACGTACCTATCCCATCCTGCGACTGATTCGAGTTTTTCCGTCTGGGAAAAATTTTGAGATCCGAAATCAGAGGTCCGAAACAACTCTCGAGAAGGATCACCACGACGGGATGCGAGAGCGACTCTCCCTGCTTTCGATTTTGAAGAATACGTCGTTGTGTGAGCTGCGTGAGTTTTTTAGCAACACTACGACAAATACCGACAGTGTTGTTAGTGCGATTCCTCTTCTGTTTGCTTCGTTCGTCAAACCCTGCCTAGAAACCCTAGGCCTGACCCACATATGTAGCAACAATTCAGCATCTCTCTTATATTGATAGCTCAATACATTTCCATCGATAGATTCCACTGATTCTGACAGTGCTCTACAGAGGTGTACTTAGCTCGATTGGAACGAACTGGATGAATCGATTCATCCCTCTGGCCTCATTCGAAGGTGTGTAGAGCGCGGATATAGGGCTCCTCTGTCTCGTATTCCTTTATGCATGACAACATATGTTCTTATATCTGTATATGATATGTCTATGTCCATATACACCTTTAAAATCGAACACCATCGCAAAGATTCTTGTTAACTTATCAAATACATTCCCTCAGTTTAGTTAGTTGTGCGCGTCGTAAACGTTCGCAAACTATTATGTAGTTCTCAACGATCTGATGACACTCTCGACCTTTTCCACTCTCGAGCCAGGACTGTCCTGGGTCGATCGGATCCCACTATCCCGAGCGTTTCTGACTTCCTCGACACCTCATCGAGTCGCCGCGCCGTTTCTCGAATAACAGGACTACGATCTGATGGTGAACCGTTAGCTCGGAGTGCCCCTCGGACGGGGTCATATGCTTTTCCCCACGAGGATGCATTCAAAAATTTTGTCTATACACTTTCGTGTCGAGGGGGAATTTCTTACACCGATGTGTCTCTGAGTCGCCTCGGGCTCCGGATGAGGTTTTCGTGGAAGCGAAGTTTGTTCGAGTTCCCCGAGCATGCGATTCCTTCCTCGCGAATATCATCGTGCCGAGTCTTGATCAATCCTATATATTAAGGTGAAAACAATTTTTCCTCCTGTCCCGTCTGTTTGCTCGCATCCGAGATTGAACTGACTTACGCTCCACTGAGATGTCGACGAGCTTTTCACACTTCCGCACAAAACACACACACGAACCTATTATAGAAGTCGATCCGAGGTCTTTCCTCCTCCGAACGGATTTCTCGACCGTCGGTCCCAGTCCCCATCCCTTCCCCTGTGTAAATAATACTGCGGTTGATGTGATTCGGGGCGGAGCTGTCGGGGAGCGCGTCCTTCATCGGCAACTCTATAATGTCACCCCCATTGATAACCGAGCGAGACGTCCGAACAGAAAATCGATGTGACTACACGATTCGCGGATTTTGAAGCTCGATCGGATTCTCTCGGCCAGCGGATGTGGCGGGAAACGCAAGAATGGCTCCGCACAGCCCATGCCTGTTCGGAGTCGTCGCAGACGATTCAATCAAAGATGAATAGCTGTGATCATGAGCGAAACACCATTCACGTCCGTCCCGTTTCTCTGCATGTATGTACCATATACGGTGTCCCGAGTGGTGTAAACATGTATATGAATATAAATGTACTTGTAAAAAAATCGGTTTTCCAACACAGGTGTGTTATGGATATTTTCCCCTGGTAGAACTGTCATCCAATCGAAATGAATGATGGAGTCATTGGGGTCGTCGTCCCGATCAGGACCTTGTGATTTGAGAAAACTTGATAACGAGGCCGTCGACACTTTGTCTCGTTTTCCGCAATCGGGAAATCAATACATGTGTACGTACGCACTTATTCTCCTCGACGCCTTCTATTCCGTGGGCTTTGCGATTTGCGAATTTGGATAAGCTTGTTATCGCGGCAATGAGCTCGCATTGAGAGGAACGGACAACCACCACATTGATATGTATGTACAAGAACTCAACGCCGAGTCCTCGCAAGACGAAGAATAGTGTTGACGGATAGTCGAAGGAGTAATTCGATAGTCGAACTGTCGACACGATCGGTCGACTGCTCCGAGGAGCAACGAAGAGCCTCGAAGCCTGAACACTCAGTCGGAACAACATGTTTTGTACAGAGCTTTCCATCGAAGTTCGCTGAATGAGCGGAAATTCGAAACGTCTCCGCTGCCACCGCAGCCGCCGCGGGCGCGTCGCGGGTCCCCGAGTCGGATGGGTTCGCCTCGAGCCCGAAAATCAGACGACTGACTCCCTGTTGATGCCGAGGGTTGCACTGGAAACGGAACTTCTCGGCAAGGATTCAGTTGAGGCCGCCGTCTCGAATGATTGAGCCAGCTTGTGGAGTTGTAGGGCGTAAACAAATCCCGCAGAGCGACTGTGCCAGTATGCGTTCCTTCCCCTGAAATGAACGGCGAACCCCCCGATTATAATCAATCAATCAGTTTCCGGACGACTCCCCTATTTTCCCCTTTGAGCTCCTCGAGCCGAGAGATCCAATGCTGACGGAGATCTCGTGAGTGAGCGAGGGGAGGGTGGTACCTGCTTGCAGAGGACGTCGAAAAGAACGCAAATTTCGGCGGAAACTATGGGACTTTCAAGCTCCAATAGATCCTTGTACTCACATCGGCTCGATCCGCGCAAGATGAGTGACTTTACTCCGACCGTTCCCCGCCGGCTGGATGAGATACCTCGAGGCTAGAACATGGGCGCGAACCCAGGGCGTTGATGCATGGCAGTGCTCGGGATCCGGATCTATGTTCCCAGCCAGCACTGGATCGGAGACGGATACCTTGATAGAAATGAGAGAAATGAAGTCAGGGACCACCGACACGAATAATTCTGCCTTTTTCGTCCGGTGGACGAGATTCACGTCACTCGAAACAAGATCTTGAAGCACATCGAGTCCGAGTCCCACTAACCTCGACAAGGGCACAGGCGCCTTTGGTGGTGATGTTGGTTTTCCAGGCACGAAGCAGGAGATATTGTCGTCTGGCATTTTTGCCCATTTCCGTGTGAATAATGCCACAAACTTCGGTTTCCGAATCAATTTTGCAGACGAATATTTGTTTTACCAAAGACGAATCCCACAAAGCACGTTCGAACAGAATTCGATTGAGAATCCGGGTCGGAGTCGCTGAAACCTGAGGTCGGGCGCATTTAATACAAGGAACACATGGTCCCTATTCCCATGCCCCCCCCCTCCCCCGGGCCAGAGGAAACGAGCGGGCGAATTGCTGACAGTCATCAATATGTCGTTGTAGAGTGCTGAGGAACGCTGATTCTAGCACTTGATTCATTCAGGCGCTCCGCAGTGGATGTATTTGCGGTCAGGGAAACGAGGTTGGTTATTTGTGGACGCTTCTAAATCAGATCGCAGTCCCTGAGATGTCCAGCTCGCCATTGCTCAGTGTGAACGGCGAGAAATCGTAAACTGGACGTCGTGGTTGCCCTGTGTTCTCCGCGCCTCCCGTCGGAATCGTCGTTACCCTAAACATGTTCGCTCTGCGTGTTTGCAATTCTGTTCTGTTTACGCAGGAAACTCGCCGCGATGGACCTCGTAGATGAGTGTTCTGAATACGCGCGCTCGCGAGGGGCAACGCAAGAAGCGGGGCCATATTGTTTCGATCAATGGATTTTCCGCGAAACGTCGCGAAGTTTGCTAAGGCTCAGCGTGATAATTTCCGAAGCATGTTCCTCAAACAATACGCTCCGTGGGGATCGCGTATGATGCAACAAAGAAGCGCTTCCCTCGGCGGATGACACGCTTATTCGTCCGAAAGAAGGGGAAAATCGGGGACCGGAGCCTGCGGTCCCACTCCACGAATGAATTTCGTTTGCTGAACCCCCACCAACCGCCGATTCCCTCAGCTTGGGGCCACAGAGTATCGAGAACGAGTTATTATGAGGGTGAGCCATCGCGTTCATGAACACCTACCTGTACAGAGATTTTCCACAGACGAACATAGTGGAAATCATCTTCAATCCTTTTACAAGCCAACTCGAGATTTGGATGTGAAATTTGAGTCCATCCTTTTGAGTTTCGCACCTCGTGCAGGAGCCAATTCAGAGATACCTCAAAGTTTAACTGGAATTGAGTCAAGGGGATCGCACATGAACAAACTTCAAGTGTCCAGGTTTCCCAGAGCGGAGCGGAAAGCGATCGAGAAAACTCATACCTTGTAAAGAGGTTGCCCGTTGTCCGTAAGATAGTTACGGATGTCCGAGGGTTCTTCCACCACGATTCGCAAACTGTGGAGCGTTTGCTCGGATGCACAAAACAATTCTTCGTGCCACTCGATCATCTGAAGGGGACGAATCGCGAGAAAAATCATCATCATGCTTCGACGAACCAGCGACTCATCGTGCAAGGCCTTTTGTGCGCATCAACTAGTCTGGGATGAGGATATTCGCCGTTCGAACCAGCCGTTCGAGTCAGCGTGTGTGTGTTGTGCTGTGTGTTGTGTAATTGCACAAGCCGAGAAGAACACAAGCCGGCCGTAATTATTGCAAAATAATTGCTGCTGACCTTTAAGAGGCAATCGTTCGAAGCTATGTTCTCGTTGATTTCTCGGTCTCCATTCGTGCTGTCCCTGCGGCCTCTGCAAGGGCGAGAAGTCAATGATAAGGTTGCAAGCTTACAAACGATTCTTATATTATGTACGTCGGTCTCGTGGTTTTTCTCCGGCACCAACCTTTTGGGACTGAAATTCTGAGTACATTGGAATATACTAGGCGCGAAGCACGTCGCCAAGTTCGATGCGGTCATTCCGTTCGCGGCTCCGTATTGAGATAGCTCCGCTAAGAAACAGAGGAGCGCTTCCAGGGCCTCCCTATTTTCGTCGGGCATTATTGTCACCAAGCACTGAACCGCTTCCAGCCGATATCCTTCGGGTATATCTGAAGGAACAATGTCTCTAGGTCAGTCACGCTCGTGACTCGGTCTGCTCGCTAACGAAAAAGACGAGGGTGTTAACTTACGCATGAAGATATATCGGAAGGTCGGTGCCAGTTTCGTTGTAAGGAGCCCCCCGTCGGGAATCTCCCTGAAATACTGCTTGACCATGTCGGCGATATCGAAGAGTATTTGGTTTTCGTACATAGATAGAGATGGATTCATGACTCGTTGCTCGTGAATTGCGCGTAGATTATCGATGCGGGACTTCAGGCCGGGCTTGCGGAAGATTCCGTAACAAGATGGAGCTTTTGACGCGATGTATTGCATCGCGAATTGTATACACGGCGGGATGGGTTGACCGCCTCGTTGAACGTTGATCACAAGGGGAATTCCGAAGAGCACTTTGTCTGAGGCAGAGAAATCCATCTCTCGTGAGGAATTCGGTCCGACGGCAGCGGCGCGCCGGCATCGCGATACGATCAGCTGCAGTCCGAGTGGCGAGAATTTCTACACAAAATCTCACCTTTGTAGCTGGGCGATGTCATTTTCTTAATGAATTTCGGTACGCTCCACGTCCAGCCGGTTTTGTAGGGCGGGCAATGCCTCTCCATGATTGCTGTCAATCGCAGGAGAGCATGTTTGCGCAAGAGCATGTGATCTGAAGCTGTACGATTTCAATTCATTAAGGACGACATGAGTGGACCGAACCGGAGAAACCGCTGTAATTCGAAACGGGCTGGAGAGCCTCCACTCTACTCACTAGTCAAACGCCAGAGCGGCACCAATTCGTTCGGAGACAAAGTGAGCGTGTGCACCGGGTTCCCCGGATAGCAGTGCCACTTGGTGGCCGCCAAGAGACCTGACCCTTCAGTCGAACACCTGCGGAGATGGTCGGAGAAATCGCTGTCAAACGAGTTTCCCTTGATGAGGTGGAGCCTCAACTCGTGCTCGTTATCCTGTTAGCGTAGCTGTAACTTCATACTCACACACTCGTTCTCGTTACACAACTGCCTACGCCGGAGTCACGCCTTGGTTCGCCTGTGGGAGAAGAACCTTCAGGGACCGTCCTTTCATCGTCGGCCACGGCTCGAGAACCCCGGACTCGTGTCGGGATCGACATCATCACGTACCGTTTTTGTCGGAGACTAGTGATTCATTATTGATGATAATGGGAGATAGACACTCCAAGTCCCCGACGTCTGAATCTCCCTGGAGTCCCTGATTGTCGTAGCATTCACGACGTTTCCCTGGAATCCGGAGGTGAATTATTTTCCCAGATCAAGATAGCGGCCCGCCGATGGATCCAAAGATTATCATCGATGAGCGACACGTTTCTCCCTTAAATCTTCCCGGTGTCTGTATTGGAATTGTTCGAGCGGGGACTTGAGCCCTGGGCAGCTGATCGAGCTCCAACATCTTGGGCAAGATTGACCAGAATGTTCAGAACGCTCTGAAATTCAGAACACTCACCCTTGGGACTGAGGAATTTCGGGCTACCTTGGCTGAGGCCCGACTGATTCCCTCGAAGGTTCCGTGGGCTTTTCGACCGCGCCTCTCGCCGACGACGCCTAAACGAATCCACCTTGCGCACGATTGCGTCTCGTATCCGCTCGCTGCCGCTCCGTCGTAGCTTCGTCTGCTGCGTTTATCGCAATAGAGAGAACATCAATCGACTGGATCAGCCATATTACGTTTTCAGCTCGCTGCTAACTTCTGCTCGCTCGCCAGCTCCAACGGCCCTGCTTATTAGTTTCGCTAGCTCAAATCGCTTACTTGGTTACTAGATGGTGTCGGACTCCGGTTGGGCTGTTCCTCCAGCCTCTCGTCCGATACCGAAAAACTGCTGTTGGCAGCCAGCGACGGAGGGAGATGACTTTCCGAGTCGGGACTCCGATTGTTTGGGGTCAGGAAGACGGAATCGTGCGACGAATGAGGCTTTCCGGTGTCGTCTTTGTTTCCTGCGTGATCGAAATACGCGCATGATGCGCTCAGCAAACTCCAGGGTACTCCCTTCTGAGCCTCAGAAGTCAGAAGAGATCGGCACGAGGAGACGAGCTCGAGTACTCACCCTCGTCGACGTCCTGCTTAGTGATCAAAGGCAAATCGTTGGTCGCGATACGCGACCACCGGCGTGAAGGTCTATGGAATTGCCAGTTCTCCGACAAGGCTAAATCTTCATCTGAGCAATGATGAGCCTGAGGAAGGGATTTGGGTCGGATTTCCTCCTAATTAACTTCCGTAGGTAGTTCACTTTGTAGAGGATTTGCGACGGCCTCGTACTCACCACTTTGGCTTTCGTCTCGGCGCGCATCCTGGCGCACTTGTTCAAACATGTCAAGCGTCTGTCATGAAAACGAGAGCCTAACGTCAGAAACTGATGATGTTAAATTGTCTGAGCGATTTGCCCGCAGGTACTCCTCCGGGTTGACAGCGGATGCACGTTCGAACCCGGGGAATCGATTGATGTCGCTAATGACACGCTACACGCTCCACCGGTTAAGCAGTTATTTCGGAAAGAGGAGATTTGAGCTCTCGCGTTTATTGGATGCTTCCGGCTCCGAACGGAGCACAAATATTCCTCACCTGATAAGCGACTGCATTTCGTCCTCGCCCAACTTCTCGTGATCCTTCCGGACCGTTGACACATCGAGTGGGAACATATTGTCTACGGAAATGCAAAACGCACTTAGAATTTGATTTTGCCCCGTACGGATATTGCTCGCGATTTTCGCATCTCTTCGCTGTGCAGTGCTCCCAGAACTACCCACTCGCGAGCTCAGCAAGAGACTTCGCTCCCCCGCCCCCTCCTCGGTAAATTTCAACATCCGGTCGATTTTGACAGGGACATCGGAACAGCCTTGTATGCGGAGATTTTTCATCGTCGGTCGGGATTCATCCGTTGGTAGACCGGGGTCAATGGAGCCAGCTGTCAAAACTTATCTCTCTCGCACAAACAGCCGGAACATTTCGCACAAACGTGACGAAGCGAAGCAGATTACGGAGACGCGTCGCCCCCTTAATCAAGCTGGAGTCTTGCCAGGCGAGTTTCGGGATTCTCTTCGAAACTTTTTAGGCTTCAGCGAGAGCGAAGGCTCTCAAGTTTCAAGAGACCCATTCAGGAATATAATTATTCGACACGAACTTTTGACAAACACACTTGGTCTCTTGTGCGTCTTTTCGTCTCGGCAGACGAGAACCCGAGATCCGAATACGACTAGAGCATATTCCGAGCCTCGGTTGCGGGGAGCTCCTCTCTAGTGAGGAGATTCGAGCCGAGACAGCGGTCCGGACATATCTCGCTCTCGGGATTAGGTATTCGCATCCTGAATAATTTCTCCCGCTGATTTCGCAGCAGCAGGCACGCCTCATTCCGCAGAATCAATCACCTTTTGTCGGGAGCCTTTAAAGTCTTCGAAGAGCACCGTGCCGTCTCTTCTCGCGAATGGAAATCGCGGTGATTGAGAAATGGCATGGTGAATGGGAGTCCTTGTTCACTCTCAGAATCGCAACGCGCGCGTTCACTTTCATTGTTCCGGAACGTTTTGGAAGCTCTGGAGGGAACGGAACGCGAGTTCGAACAAGCTCTGAGCCTGTTCCGTATAGCAATTACCGCAGAGTACTCGACAAGGACGTCGACAGAATTCGGCTGGACAGGGGAGCCACATGGAACTGGAATCAAGGTTCCAACGTCCTCAACGCCTGAGAATTCTGCGAGAACTTCCAACAGCCCGCGTGCTGACCGTTCAGCAAACTCTGGAGGAATCCGGATGTGTGATGAATAGGCGACAGGACTCGCTTTCACGTTTGAATTAGAACTCGAGCCCATCGAGAGTTCGGAGAATTCGCTCGACGTCGTTTGTCACTCGGGAAAATCTTCGGTACACACCCGCCATATCCTCGGGGTGGATTCACGCCCGGTACTCCATTGAACACATTGACAGGATGAGGTTTGTCAACGCGAATGATGAAGCTCTCAGAGATAACTCGATTTCACTCGGAAGGGCGAGGACAGCGACTGGCAACATCGACTCGGGTCCGCCGGGCAGAATGATGCGCTACAAGCTCGAACATCGAACTAAAGTCTCACTAGGCGAAGATCGCAGGCGATTCTCATAGGACCTGGTCTATCTATGGAGGTGGATGTGGGCGAAGTTGATCGCGAAAATCTGCAACCGCATCTCTCGATGATTTCGAGACTTTTCAGCATCCGGAATTCCCGTGTCCAAGAACCCCTTCCCCCCTATCTCCTTTTTAGCGGATTGCGACTGACAATGAGAAAGTCGAGAGAAACTTATGTGCGGCGTATGGGCGCTTTGGGGAAAGAGAAGGAAAATGCTCATGTCCGATCGATCTTCGGTATGCCGTATCAGCGCAGGCGCGAGGTTGTCCAAGGCAGAGGTCGACGGCAGAGATCCCAACTTTCGATGTCGACGACATTCATGAATACCGACAATGAGACTAATAGTTGACTCACCTTCGAACTGCTGAGCGTATTGTGGGAATCCCGTATCTCGAAGCCATTCCAGAGCCTGAATAGCTTCCGCTTCTGAAATTCAAGCCAAATTAAATCACGCCGACTCGATCCTACCCACAGTCTGCTCTCGTTCATTTGCCCTGAGGGCTCAACATGCATCGAGCATGCGTCCGTCATCCAGTGGGTACACGACCGAGCGAGCAGGCCGCATGAGAGCAGCCTCTGTGCGTCGAAAACAGTATGGTCGTCCATCGAGGATTTCATCGCTCGATACTCGACTACGATGAAGAGCAACAGCGGAGCCTAGGCGCTCGAAAGACCACTTTTGTTCCGGGAAATCGTGGTGGGAGTACAAAACAGGCTGAACTTAGACCGATTTTAGAGCTGGTTGTCAAATATGCAACCTCCTGGAAAGGGCGTTCTAGCAACGAAAGGCCAAATTAGAACGGGGAGTGGGTCTGACTGGGTGTGCTTCAACCATCAACAAGATTTCTTATCCGAGGCTTGGGAATACGGCGAGTCCCTTCCAGGATTTGAATTCGGCTCCAGTAAGCCGCGTCCGGGAACAGGACGCCTAATGAGGTATTAGAACAAAGGAGTCCAAAGAAGAAACGAACATCTCGTTCCGCTACTCTTGGCTCTGCCCATGCGACCGGAGTCGCTACGACGAAAATCACACACGATCCGTACACCTACGAACAGCTTGCAAACGGACACGCTGGATGGGCTTCTCTATCGCATTCGGTCCCTGGGGGGAGCTTGACGAGCAACACGAAGGAACTTCGGAGAACTTGCCGTTCAACTTGTGCGCCCGGATTTTTCTCCACCAGCACTCGACTTTGGGTTTCCCCGTATGATAATGCTCTCGATAGCTACTGTAAGCGAGTCTTTCACTGAAGCTCCGCACGAAACGAGGATTGAAAAAAACAGCGATCCAAGCTACCGATCCTCGAGGAAATCTTTTGTGTTGAGAGGGACCGTCGCCGTCCTGACTTGGCGATGCAGAAGGTCCGTCGACGTCTAGCCCTTCCGTCAAGCCGTCAACAATCTGCGAGGAAAATTAAACGTGTCAAGCCTCCTGCGAGAGTCATTTGCATGACCGCGATAGCGGGATGGCATATTCCCGACGAGCCATTATTCGGTCAGAGCTCGCGGAGGCTCGAGTAGTAGCGTAGCTCCGAGCAAGATTTTCACAACGGAGGAGGAGTAAAAGCGGATTTTCCCCTCATTCGATTATCAAGTAAGGAGATCGCCCGACGCAATCCGACCCTCGGAACTTGCCGAGTATTGCGAGGGCTGAGAGTCGACTAATCAACAAGGACCCGAGCCTCTCTCGAAGACGAGCTTTGTCTCTGCGCTATGGACACAGAGGCGACGACGTACGGAGCCGGTCGACGGATTTAACTTGTGACAGAATGATCTCGTCGCCGAGCGGGTCGTACTACGCATTCGAACACTGTCCGGCCCCGCCCGCCCGAGCGAAGCGAGCCGACAAGTCAATGTAAGCTTTTCCTTTTCTAATTTCGGTAGCCCGGCTGTCGTATAGGACGGCGGCGTCTCGAGTTTCAATGCTACGCCTTCGGGACCTATGCCTCTCTTCATACGGGGCGGACCTCGCTCCGATGACTAGTCGACGAGGTCGCTCACCGGAAAAAAAAACGTTGGTAAATACGACCAGTGAATGAACCGGTGAGGATTCATCTGGTTTCGGGTCCGACCTCGTCGAGGCAGCCCTTCGGCTGCCGCTCTTTTCCTGAGTGAGTCCCGCTCGCCCTTTGGCAGTCGTTGCATCCGCTCCAGAGAAGGGAGATGGGTCCTTTCGCAAACTCAGAAAACCCGCGATGCAACCTGCGATGGTCTGAACGATCGCTTGTGGGCGAGAGTAAACCCGTCGGTAGCCTGTTAAGGTGCCCCTCATGAAGAATTATTATCGGTGAAATAAGCCTCTGCCCTGATCCGATCAAGTTTTCTTCAATAGGTAGTCGCTCTCTCTCATCGTCCAGTGGTATTAACAAGTCTTCACTCGGCAGCAGCGGCGGCGGCAGCCGTAATCGCCCACCAGTGGCCGCCTCCAAAGCACCTCGATGAAGGCATTCACTGGGGCTCAGGTCCTCGGGGCGATTCTCGTGTTGCGATATGTTTGCTTTGGCTCCGACATACATTGGATCTTGTGATCTGGGCGAAATAGCGGTACACATCTGTACCCCGTACGTCTCGGTAGGTAGTAGTTATCTCATGACGGCGGCCCTGGACCGCGATCGATCTCGCGGAGCGACAACAGAGATGAAAGGATCAAACTTCGAAACACCGTGCGGAACTCCACTCGAGCCTCCGCGTCCAATAATTGCTGCATAGACCGAGCTCGGTGGGGAAATCCGGAACTTTGTTGACACATTTCATTGAGCGGTAATCTCTCTCGGTCGCCTGAATTCACCAGTGAAATCGAGATCACCGGGGCCTGGCAGCGGTGCGAGGGAACGATCGAGACATTGGGTCGTCGGACTGCGTCGAAGAGGGTCGTTCTTAAAAGCTTTCCGCCAAATGAATTACCTGTGCACTTTTGTCATCGGCCGTGTCGGCTTCGTTTGAGCATTCAATGGTTTCAATATCGTCAGACTGCAGAGTGGCCGCCGTACAGCGTCGGATAAGTTTTCTTCGTTGCGCCGTTAGCGACTCGAGCAATTGAGATCTTGTCGGAGTCTGGAGGGACAGTCGCGGAACCGACAGCCTCCGGGGGCTCAAGAACGCCGCTCCACTCGAACATCGGCGTTCTTCGGCTTTTGGCGACGCGGTCGCATGAGGACGACGACGTCGACGTTGCTCCGGCGAAAGCGGATCGTCCGTGGGAGAAGTGGTCATGGTGGCAGGCGACGACGGACGTCGACGCTTAGACCTACCTCGGATCGCTGCTTCCGTGTCTATAACTAGTGATCGAGAGTTGCGAGTCGATTCGAAAGTTGGGCTCCGTTTGCCGCGTCACGCTCCTGACGGGCGGCAAGTCGTTCACGCAGGTCGTAACATTCATCGGACTTCGGAGGATCGGTAGACCCGATATGTTGGCACATTCACAAAATTCGTCGAATCGTCGGCGCGATTCCGAGGAGGCCGGTTCCGCTCCAGAGAAGAGATTTGAGCAAATATTGACCGGCTTCGAGAAACAGATCACGCCGCCAGTGTTCTCGGGGGATCGAAATCAGCGACAGCGGATTAATTCATTGCTGATAGTCGGAACGGAACGCGCCGTTTTCATTTGTCACATATTCAATAGGAGCATGACAAACGGCTCCACCTGGACGTAGTTCAGCAGCAACTGTCTGTATGGGCTCCGGGAGCTTCGGAGCTTCTTCTGCCGCCGCCGCCGCCGCCGCCGCGCTCGCGGTGGAGGATGGGGAAAGGGACCTCCTTCCAAGGACAGTGGAGCGACCCTCCTCCGTGGCAGGTTTCTTCCCGAGAATATTCCGTCCGTCCCACAAACAGCGAACTATTTGAGAAACTCAGTCTGAAAGGAGCTGCACACCGCCCACTTTCTCGAGAAGTCCGTCCTTTCGGCGATCGCGCTGCGGAGGTCACCAGTTGTGAACGTGGTCGCCCCCGGCTGCCAATGCGCCTCATTCGGAAATCTTCGATGAGTGCTGACCCTACGAATCGCGCAACAATTTCCGAGTCGATGGAGGGGCCGCTCGGCGCGAAATTGACTAATTCGAATGGGCGGAAGCGACGAGCCCACACCGGAGCTAAAACGAGATATCCGAAACACGTCACGCATGGCTTGAACTCTCAACTTCAGTGTTCACTTGTCTCGTCTTCCCCCACTAACCCTGACCGAGTCCACCAGTCTCTCGAACTGTGGTCTCCGCTTTAGAAACTTCGAACTCCACATGACACACGACTACAGTCGAAAACTCCGGAACCGCATGTGTCTGCTGAGAAGGCGCCGATGCCGCAGGAGTCTCTTTGCCATCACAGAATCTGTAGAGAGTTCGGAGATAGAAGACTTTCGCGAATCGAGATACGCGCATCCTTTCATCGATACCACATCGTAACTCGGATGAAGAGAATCCTTACGCCGAGGCACGTGAGACGGTGCGCCCCCCCCCCTTCCTTATTCGAGCCCGAGACTCATGACTACGGCGGATTTTTTCAGAATGGGACTCGATGCGAGGTGAATCTCGATACAACGAGCTCCGCTCCCGCGAAATCTCCGCTCTGAACCCCAAAGAGGTATTCGGAGACTGTTTTCCTCTCTGAAGGAATCTGCACCCACATCGTCCTCACAGTGTCCGCGCACCTCGCCACGATTGCGTACCGCCCGTATCGGTCGTGAGTTTCAGCGACAAAAACGTGAGAATGCCCTAAACGACAGTTATTGAGATGCCCTCGCCCCCGGAGCCTACGAATATAAAACCTTGCGCTCTAGCTCCAGGGAAACAAGCGGCTGTATCTCGATCGAAGAGAAAAAGAGCTGCAAAAAGTGTGTTCGGCCTCGGGACTCACCGTGGAGATCTGTGACGGAGTTCGAACGTAAAATGTGGTTGCTAGACTGGGGACTGATCCGCGCGATTCCGTCGATATACTTGGGTGTTGACAAGTTTGACGAGGTCGAATCGTCAGAACATCCGTTCACCGAGGGAAATTCAATACGGCAGGACCGCTTCTGTTTAGACAGACGAATCGGCTTCTCTCGGAGCCTGACCTGAATGCATGGAAGGAGGGAGGGAAAGTTATTCAGATTTCGTTGCCGAGAAATCATTGCCGCTCGTGGTTGGTCGTTAGGATTTATGACGAATTGTGAATTATATCCTCTGCAACCGAACTGCGCTGGACAATCAATGAACGAACTAAGAAATGAGCGGAAATACTTTACAAATGGGCAGACAGAATGACGCGAGCAGACTCTTACCTCGGGACAGGGTTGAGAAGCCCCCCGGAGTATGGGGAGGGAATTCGTCTTATTCCCGTAATTGGTACAGGCTTGCAGAAATCGCATTGCTTTGCTCGACGAACAATGCTTGCAAAGTTCGCTCCTCCGGGCTCGTTCGTCCGGTTCGAGAGGCTTGCCACAAGGGCAATCGGCCGCATTATCCGCGAGTGAGTTCCTGATTTCCGACGAGTCCCCGTCGTCGAGAAGCTTCGCTACCGCTGGATCGGTCGACGACTTGACAAGTTGAGCAAGTATTTGCTCGCTCTTGTTGAGCTCGAACGTGGCGAGGTCAGGTGACTCGGGTCGCAAGCCGTTTGGAATCGCTGGAGTTTTCGGTAGCCGGGGAAGCGCATCGGATTGGTGTCGGACCGAAACCGATTTCTTATTTTGGGGGGAAATTCTCTCGGAATTTCGATTGGAACATTTCTCATCGCTTCTTCGGCTGCCATGGCCTAAAAAAGACCCGTTCGAGCGGGGGGCTTTGCGTGGCGGGACTCGTGGTTCCTTCTTCGTTACTCTCACGGCCGGAGCGACGGGCTCCTCGCTGTGGTGTGGCTCTTTCGGCTCGGAGGGCTTCGTCGAGGGAAAAAGCTTCGCCATTTCCGCGTCGAAGCTCGCCGATATTGTATCGAGTTGGAATCTCTCGCTGAAACTCTCCAATGAATCCATCGAGCGCTCGAACTCTTCAGAGTAAGGATCGTATTGCTGATTGTCATCTCCGCGGGCCACAGCCGCCGCCGCCGCAGGGGTCGCAAGCCTCTCGCCCACACTATTGTTGTTTGAATCGTTAGATAAGTTTCTGCTGGTCTTCGCTCTATCTTTCTTCTCCGGAATGACACGGCAATTGTGCGGAAGCTGGTCCTTGTCCTCTTTGTTCGATGGAATGATTAAAGATTTTCGGTTCTCGGCTCGTGCGTTTGATATTATTTGCGAGAGATCGGGGTTCGATTGGAGGACCGCTGTGTTTTTCTGGATCGCGCTCCTGTAGCTGATTAGGAGCGGATGATTCAAAGCTTCTAGCTGAACCTTTTCTCGGCGCTTCTCGGTGAGATCATGCTCCGTCCTCATCGCGATGCTCTTATTGTTCAGAGACGGTTCTTGTATTTTACTATTTGCCGTTGCGGCTGTTGCCGGGAGCGGGTCGCCGTTCACCATGTTGGCGAAAAACTTGGCTCTCAGCTGAGTATTGCTCGGTCTTCGAGTGACCGCTCGACTTTCGGCGGCTGTTTGTTCTGTTGAGGCTTGCATATCGGCTCCCGGTGAGCAAAAGTCCGTTCGCGAGCCGCCATCCGAAAACGTTTCCCTTTCGAGACCTCTCCTGGATTTCCTCGTCAATGTAGCAACGAACTCAGCCTCGAACTCGGCATAAATGTCCTCGTCGCTCAGGACGAGCTTGGGGATCTCCGTGCCCGGTCCAGACTGCGACGGGCACGTGGCAGAGAGCGCTTCCGCATTTCTCTCGTCGATTTTCTCGAGAGCGACTAGCAGGCCCCGTTTGTCGAGAGGCTTGTCGAAGCTCGGTATACCGACAGGCGATGGGGTTTCACGAACTCGAGCCTGACGTGAGGCAATCAGAGATTTGTTAGACTTATCCGATACGTTCTCTTCCGAGCTCCATAAGCGAATCGGCCGCGAATCCACAGACCCTTCCCGATCGCTGTCACTCAGACTCTCGACGGAGCGAGATCTTCGGGGCACAAAGTGCCAGCTCGGTGAAGCCTCGCCCTGATCGCAGAGTTCTTCGAGGAAGGTCAAGAACTCTTCACCGGTTTCAGAGCTCAGGGTTCGATTCAAATGTTTCCGCGCGAAACGAGCTATAGGCGATGGAAGAACGAGTGTTGAAGGTGGTGCGGCTCTCTTCGCTTGAGTTTCTCGAGCGGGAGTCGGAGACCCTTCCAGAGGCGAGACGAGTGGCGTCGACTTTCGAAAGGGGGATTTTTCTTCCAATTGTGGTTGAATGACTGGAAGAGAAAAGAGGATACAGTAGGTGCTACAGACGAAGAGCTCCGATCTGATTCCCGAATCCAACGCTCCTCTTGGTGAGAACTCGGAAGGGGATCGTCGATGCGACATACCTTGGATATCGTCGTTGAGTCCCTCGAGGAGACTACGAGTCATGTTCTCGATCTCCTCAATATTCATGATTTGATTCTCTTGTTCCTCTTTGTGTACGCTTGAGAAGTCGTCCGAAGGGATATCGAGCGAATCCAGGAGGGCTTTCAAAGAATTCGTTGCTCCACAATGCTCACGCTCCCACGAGCCATGGATTCGCTTCTTCCGAGCTGCGCTGTTAAGACTCGAATAACTCCATCGGGGGAATTTTTCGCTCCGGGCCGAATAGGTTGTGGGTTCCAACGATATTGGAAGAGGTTTTGGAGGGGTGGGTGGTTTCTCTAGGATTTGGCGTTCCGCTTCCTCGATGAATCGCTGTGAACAGATAATCAATCGACTCATGGACTGTTTGGACGACGCGACGCATAAATCTGCTGGCCGCGTCTTCCTGATCTAACAAACATCTAGCGACGGCAAGTACTAGTCTTTTACAAACTCAAAGCTCCGCGAGTCGAACGGAAGGGAGAACGCTCGGCAGGAATTCATCTTCGTGAGCTAGATTCTACTTCGTACGGATTGCCGCCTTAGTGAGACGCAGACGTCATTGAGCAACTTTTAGTTGTCAGGTCGGTTTCCGATGAGGCTAGTTTCCTGCCTGTCTCAGTTTCGTAACGAAAAGCACATGGAAATCTGCGGCGTCGTGAAAACGAAACACCCTTGAATACAACGAAGAATGCACAGAAGGCTGGATTGATTCGAAACCAAGCGAAGCTCACGGTCAAATCGGGGACCCTTCCACCAGTGAGACACCGTGAGGCGACGTCCCTTTCGACTCATTGACTGACGTGCAGGCCCACTCACTGACCGACTGACAATGGGCGACTTGATCGATTGATCCGAATGGTCAAGTACCTACCCGACATTTCTTCCTAATCGGACTTACGTGAGCTGAGTTGAGGTAATCGTCGAGCTCGTCGAGCATGTCCTGCTTGTGCTCGACGCTGCTCGACGCGTCCCACCGATAGCTCTTCAAAGCCATGGCTTTCCGAACAAAGCGCTATTCCGCTTTGTTTGATGTCGAGAATGTCCCTGTCGAAAAAGATGTTTGACTTTAGTAACTGCGCGGCAAGCCACGCGTCCGAGAGGTGTAAAACTCGCGGTCATTCCAAACGAACGCCGATCAGACGTGTCAACTGGGAGTCCTTCGGAAAAAAATCCTCGCCCGGGCTCACTCAGATCATGATATGAGTTCCATGCTGGCTCACGATGGCCAGGTCGAATCCTCCTGATCAATAGTCGGGATATCGCAGGGAGCCGAAGCTCTGGAAAGTATCTGTCTCAATTTGGCCGTGAATCTGTGGGAGGACGAAGTCCGAAAGTCGCTGACGATCCAATACGGAGAACCATCTCAGCCCAAGCATGAGGCTCGTCCTCGAGCGAAGGGTAACAATCATCACGATGATGATAATCAGGGTCATGAGCATGAACATTGTGATAATCGATGTCATAGATTCGATTGCTCATTGGGCGGAGGGCCTTTTGAATATCAGCGATACACACGGAACGGGGATATGTCTATCCGTTACCGCCAAATTTCCTCGCGACCAGCGGAATCGAGTCATCAATTTCTAAAATCTTATTCGCGAGTCAATGAGAGCCGGGAACGAGGCCAGTTCCGTTCTCAACATCGGGTCGGCCGTTGCTCCATCGGGCGTTTGGAACGCAACTCTCTGGAAAACAGCCCTTATGAATTATCTAATCGAGAGATTGCTTGACCTGGTGTCATCTTCACTCGTGGAGAGAGCAAGCTCAGAGCTCTCTAGGCTCGAGAACACGAGACTCTCGCCACAATAATCCCCGCGTAGTTATTGGCTCCCGTTGCGAAGAGCTCGTGGTAAGGAGATGAATCCATGAGGAGTTCGCGACAGTTCACTAGGCGGTCCCGCAGCCCGAAATATTTTCGCTACCTTGATCTTCGGCTTTTTCACTGCTGGAATGTTGCAATGAAAGCTCGTCGAGCACTCTCAAGAGCCCGTTCACTCGCGGCTGGGTTATTTTCCATCAATCGCTCGATTTCCCCCCAAGGTCTCTTTGCAGCCCTGGAATCGGATGTGGAGGAGCGAGAGAATACGCCAGATAGAGATGAGGGAAAAACGGTCAGGGATGGTGGGGGATTTCGACCCTTCACAGTGATTCGCCTTATCTTAATGAAGAAAATCCTGACGAACGCTCACCATTGCGAGCGAGAAAATATTCAGCTCCTGGATAAGGACCAAGTCTGTTTGAGCGCTTTCGGGGTCTGACCTAACTGGATTACTGAGGTCGTTCGTTTCAAGGGTCCAGTCCAGTCAGGAGAGACGTGGGCTGGAATCGGGATGCTCTGCTCGCATGGCTCGTCATAGCGGTCCGTGTTTGCATCGGGACAGGGTCGACATACATGCATCCGCCTGGATCATGATTTCCGTTTTTCTAGAGCAGCCACTGGTAAGGCAACTTCCCCCCGGAGCAGCAGGGAAGGAAAAGCCTCGAATTCAACATCGCCCGGAACACGCATCGTTAGACAAGGAAGATGAGGGCTGGATAGTATTCGAGAGGCACAAACGGCCCCCTTCCGCGAACGTTTAACTCCCAATTAATCTACATGGAAGATACGGCGATGAATCATGCCTAGATGCGAATGACACGCTCAGACACAGGCACCGGCCATACCGCGACGTCGTCCTGAGACGAAAAAAACCCTTCCATGTAAGCGAGAAACACGATTGAGGAAAATGGAACGATCGGAATCCAAGAGTCAATCAGCTCGCTTCCCCAATAAGCGGTGTTCTATTCTTGGTTCGGACCCTGCTGTAATGCCGATCCGCGTCTGGAGCGACGGTCGGAGTTGAATCGCGAGAGTGATAAACAGATTTGTCAAAATTCGATTAAGAGTGTGAAAGCGATTCAGAAAGTCGCCAGGCCTCTTCGTTTTGGAATTTTATTAGCTCATGGACTGAGCCATCAGAAATGAGGCGGGGAATAGGCAATGTGATGGGGAGTGGGGTTGTCGAAGAGATGAGGAGCCTTTCCGCGACCTCCGTGTTTGACAGAGTAGCAGGCCCATACCCTCGCATATGACGGTATCGTTGCGTGACAGAAGCGATATTGGATGAGGAACTCAGCCAGCTCGACCGGACTTCGGAGGTACTTTGTAGCGGATCCGATCTTGAGGTTTTGCAGACGTGATCTCTGATATTTAGGGTCACTCGAGAATTGCCTCGCACCTCTCAACGTAAACACCGTCGGCAATACGGACGGGGCTATCGAGAGCTCTCGAGACACGAGTCCTCTCTTTGGCTTGTGGGACGGGGACGCGCATCGGTCGACCATTGAGATGATGCCACGGCTCCCGATTCAAAGCTTCTCGTAGCGAACACCATCGGAGCTTTGTATATTATGCAGCACGTCTGAATCTTCATCGCAGCTCCTCCTATCCAACGGCCTCGTTGTGTCGACTCCATGGCTCCCGATATTGATTGAGAGATTCTTCAATACATTGTTTCCGGCCTCGACCGGAGTCATTGCCGCGAGAAAATCGCCTGACGCGAAAATGCGTGATACTCGACCGGGATATCAGCATAGAAATTCGATACTGCGAAGATACCACAGGTTTACACGACCAACATCCCGTGTTACATACTATAGGATCGGCCTGGAATTTCGCACCAATCCTTCATCTCGCTCGCGATCCGCTCCATCTCGGTCCAGGTCACGGATGCAGTAGTGACTGAGCACATATTTCCCGCATCGAAATACCGAGATCCCTCCCACAATTCGCATCGAACCGGTCAATGTTCTAGTTGGGAAGTGGGTTCGGAAATACGGGGACATAAAGAGAATCACTATGATCCAGCACATTTTGGAGGAAACAGTCGATTACAAGTGATTCTTGACTCGAAAGAGCTATCTGTGAGTCGCGAGTCGTGGTCTAGATGCCGAATTACCTTCCAAGCTTTCGATCACCGCGCTTCGAAGCGGCGAGCATGCCAATGAGACGATGACACCGGCCCAGTGGAAATTGTTGAAATAGCAGGAAAGTCCGAAGATGGAACCTAGGATCTGAATAGGATTCTATCCCGATGCTTACTGCCCTCGCTTCCCATCTTCAGCTGAGTCCATCGAGAGGAGGATGCGGAGTGGATCTCAAGCCTCCAATCGACCGACGCCAATCTGTCGAACCGCGGATGAGACACAGCTCTTTCGAATAGATAATGACCGCTCCAAGAACGTCGGCGACATTCCCACCGTGAATTTCCACAATGAGCACATGCTCGGAAGAGGGACCCTTTGCGGGCATCGACTGCGCGCTTTGAATCCTGAGCAGTTACGCTCTCGTGTGGCCCCGTAACGTTCTGCACCAATTTACTTCTCGAACCCCAGAGCGGTAATCCATGCGGTAATCCGACGAGGGAATGGTATTCTTTGGTCGGATAAGCTTCCAAAATCAGAATTTGCCGATCAAATCCGGGTCGACTTCTGCAGATTACCTCACGAAGACACTTGCGAAACATTATTGAAGTTCCGAGAATTTCAGATTAGGGCTCGTCCGATGGAATAGCGACTCATTATCCAGACAGATGATATCATCGTCGAGAGGAGAGATCACCGGTGGCACGGCTCGTTTGTCAACAGAGTCCGGCTTCTTGATCCGAGTCTTATAATCCCGAGGCGATTAAACCCTCTCTCCGAACTCACTATACAACCAGGTGATAAGAGCCTACACGGTACACAGTACTCACTCAGATCGAACAGCTGGGAGACATCCCCGGGCGCGGGGCAAGCCCTGCCGGTCTGTACCGAGTCTTCCTCGGTGTTCAGAGGAACCGGAGTGAACTGGATCGGGTCAATGAATCGTTTCTTCTTCCCGCCGAGTCGATGTTCCTCTTGGTAACAGGACTCTTCTCCAACAATTCGAACGCGAAATTCCTCACGATCAGCCGTCTCGTTTCGGAACAGTTCCGAGAATCGATGGGAGAGTACAGAGAGGACTGTTCTCACCTAGCACTTATCACAGGCACGAGCAGAATCACAACACGTAAAATTATCCGGAGCTCCGATCTATGCGGCATTGATGCAATGGGGCAAGCAGACTACCGGCCGGGTTAGAGGCAAGCGGATTGGTCGGTCGGTCCGTCCGTCCGCACTTCCTGCACCTTTCGTTGTTTTGAGAATAAATTTGAAGCATGCGCAGTGCGCGTTCGGATAGTTATCCTCAGTTAGAATCCATTGGCGACCTCTAAGCACCACATGTTGTAGCGGCGGCGGGCGGGAAC
Source organism: Galendromus occidentalis (assembly GCF_000255335.2). Lineage (NCBI taxonomy): Eukaryota > Metazoa > Arthropoda > Arachnida > Mesostigmata > Phytoseiidae > Galendromus > Galendromus occidentalis. The sequence goes on from NW_003804572.1 coordinate 313,014, forward strand.
AGCCATCATCACCAATCACCACACTGTCTGTGTACCACCACCATTCACCATCGCCACCAGCGGCCACACCATGATCCAGTCGTCAACATGCGGAGCAGATGCACAGACTGACAGACGTTGCTCGATGCCCTCTCCGCCGAACAAGCGAACGGCGCATGTCTGGCAACAGCGGAGGCAGCAGGGTGGTTACTCGAAGCTCCAATGGTGCTTGCTGCTGGTCGGTCGTCGTCAGTACGACCGGCTGCTTGCCTGCCTGCCCGGTCGCCGCCGGCAACACATCTCGCTTGCCGCCGCTCCATGGGAAGAGCGCCATCTGGTACGAAGGGCCCAAACTAGCCTAGGCGAAATTGAGAGAAAACACACGACAATCTTCTTTCAGAAGACGGCCGGCCGCGGCAGATGGTCGTAGAGACCGCCGTCTCAAGACACAAAAGTGCTCTTCAGCTTCCCTTTCAAGCGTCGTCGGAAAAAATAAGGTCGATATCACAACGATCGGCGTATTCACGAACAACGGTTTTTCTTCCTCGCCGCTGTCGAGCATCGATCGTTCTGCCGCGCTCCTCCACCGCTCTGGTGTTCTACGATCGTTCTGGATTCCATTTCCGATTCGCCGGTACACGGATGCGATTTGTACGATTCTCCTGATTTTCCCCAATAATTCCTTCCTGGAATCGTCTCCGCCTTGTCATATAGGTACTCAAGTTCTCAGATTCGGTCTCGATCTTCATCCTCTGCCGAGTTTCCCCGGTGATGCTCCCGTGGCTATGCGAGATACCGGACGACTCGCCTCATTAGCATCTTGAGAAACCTGAAGAGTCTCCGAAAATTGTCATGATATCTTGCGACTCAAATCATCTCCATCCATGATGAACTTCTGACAGAGAATCCCGCCGCATCAATTTCAGTTTTGAAATATTCAATCCGGGATCGGGATCGCGGATGCCGACGGCCCCGGAACATCCTGTGATACCATAGACCAGAGGGCCCCGCCTCGAACTCATCCCATGGCTACATTCTGACAATAATATCCGTGAACTACATCAATCAAGTCGTTGTCCTGACATGACAGAGAGTCTCCCAAATCATCAAATGTCCCCGTATTCGGGGCGCTGAGACCTGTAGAGCGTATATCGTACAAGTTCATTCATTCGGACATCGCGCGAGCTGCTTTCCAAGTCGATACGATATATCGAGACGTCGAGTCTAATCAAACGGAAGCTATCATCCAATCGACTCTCGCCTCGCCGATCTGCGAGAGTGAGTCGTGGATTTCCAAATGCTTCGAGATGATGAGAGGAAGGTCAGGGTTGAGCTGTGGGAAGAGAGTAGTCCATCAACATGCTTAGGGGAACCTTACTTCCCGGTGATATGAATAGTGCTCCGGTTTTTTCCCAGATTTTCTTCGTATCGTCAGAATTCAGAAAAACTCCATGCAGATTGCTGATTCTCGACGGCCTGCTTGCTCTCATAGCTGTAGCCGGAGAAGAGCAAACTAGCCTGCTGAACTTGTTTAACCGCGGTTTCCCCGGCATGATCGGATGAGGGAAATGCCTAGAACCCCCCGTTCAACGATGGAGCTGCTCACGTGCAAGATTTCACATCAGCGAGAAGGCATGAAAGCTCGGTGAGCCGAACAATCGGATCGCAGGCGTCGAAGGTCGTTTTGAGTGAAACACCGGAATGATAAGGGGGCCAGTGGGCCGTAAGTCAAACAAGGTTCTGGGCTGTAGGTCGAGCAGAGCCTAAGATTCAAAACCCGAAGCGTTTTCAGAAAGGAGTCCAGCGCTTTCCGTTTAACTCCATCAAGGTCATCACGAGGTTTCCGAAGTCTTTGCCTTTGTGGGCTTTAGTTTGCGCGGCACCTCGCCGTCTCATTCTCCAATGTGACTCATCATCATTTCATGTCGTGGCCGAGGCTCGTACCATATCTCCCGAGGTTCCGCCTCGTCTTGTAGAAGTCAGGACTCCAGCTAGAAAGAGAGATCCTTCCCGGACATTAACGCGACCTTTCAAGAAGGACTTCAACACCAAGGGTCCAGTTCCGTTCGATGCGCTTGACCATTATCCTCTACCGGATGGCACTCGTTCGATAAGTCTCTAATCGAACCCGCGAATCATATCTTCGCGCTTCCACTGGGTGGGACCTGGCAGGTTCGGAGCTGAGGTCTGATGGACTCAGCTCGAGTTCATTTTGGTGTTATGATTGGTTTCTTCACTCATTCCGGTTCTCAAAGATATGGGGTGCGCCCCATTTTCGGGCATACCAGGGGCGCCGTATCGAGGTATCCCATCGAAAAGAAGTGAGAAAAAGCTGCCAGCCTGGGCGGCGCTCCAGATTGCTACGCCACAGGTCGGACTGTTTCCCTCACCTTAAGGATCTTGCGAAACCTCGAGTCTTCTTGCCTGGAGACGCAGAGGCCATAGCGGTTGAGACCTATTTCCAAGTATACCAGTGCCACGGCATCCTGCGATCAGGTCGGCTTTTTCGAGAGCGCGGAGTGCCCACGCCAAGCCATTGCTTGGGTTAAATGAGAGTTTAGTAACCTTGATCTTGAAGGCATGTCGGTGTCTGTCATGTCATGACGTCATGACTCATAAGAATCGGTGGAGAACTCCAACTTCGGCTGGTCACGGAGGCCCCACGAAGTGATCTTGGACCCGTGTTTTTGGCGGAGCGGAGCGACGCCGGTCCAGCGTCCTAGAGCCTAGACCTTTCTGGACTTCCGGTTGATCAATACTCTCTAGAAGAGGAGAGGCAGAAACTCTACTTCATAGAGAAACTCTATCAATAGGAATCTACGTCTCTAGAGTTCATAGAGTCAGCTCTCGCCGTCCTGCTGTGCCACCACGACTCTGGGAATACGGATACCTTATCTTCTTCTTCGGAGTCCGAGACCGGAATTCCGGTCCCTCAGATGGCTCCCGGGTCTTTCCCCGAACGTGTGACGTTCAAAAAGGAGGCGGCGATGATTAAGGTATCCATGAAACTCTAGCTCAGCGCACTTGTCCATGCTCGGAAAAAGGTGCTCTTCACGGAAAGGAGCTCACTCCATACAATAATTTGGAATTATACGCAAGCTCTCGAATATCGATGGAGAGCTGCGATCCGTTCCCGCCCAGACGAGAGTCAGATTTTCCTGACCAAGTTCTTGAGGGAGCATGAGAGAAACCGAATCCGAATTCATACTTCCAGCACCTTGTAATGGAAGCTATCACCGACATCGTCTCCATCGCGGCAGGAAGTGATCAGCCCATCTCCCCGAGAGCCTCGCGCAGCTAGGAATCAATCGCATTATAAGGAGCGAAAACTTGAACGGAAGCGTATCGGCGGAAAGAAAAGAACAAATTCAGATGAAGGAGCTCGTTTCTGCCAAAAGAGGGCCAACTCGAGGGAAGCCGGAGGCCGAAACCATCAGACTTGAGTGGCAAAGCAGTTTTCAAGCCGACTGTATTGAACCTGGTGTATGCTTGAACATGTTTCTGCGCTCCATCAGAGAGTGGCGTCGCGCGGATTTGGTAACAAATAGAGAGTACGGAGAAATTGTTAAAATCATCCGTAGGAGCCCGTGACGATGAGTTTGAGGGAGCGGCAAAGCTTCGTTCGTCGCCGAGAATTTCCCCGACATAGAATCTATGGCGAACGAACTTCGGAGGGCTGGGAATACCCCCCGTCGGTATCCTATCCCTACTAAAACGAGCGGGATTGATTCGAAATGGCTCAAAAGGCAAGAAGTAGTGGATGTGCTGCCCGATGCTTAGCGTCCGCCTCGGAAGTTTTCCCAGTAGCGCATCTGTTTGTCAAGAAAAAAACTAGGACTCGGTGGAACGAGTCCTGGTCCAGGATTTTGGACACGGGTCTAAGGGTCTGGACTCAGTTTTTGCGAGCCCTACTCGAGGTTGAGTAATCTAAATCGATGGGATGGAAGTCCCGACGAAACTGTGGGATTTTAAAGTCTAATAAATATCGTCAGTGCCCCGGCAAATGTTCTGGAGGCCGGAAGTTTTCCAAAATGTATCCGCGGGCCGGGGCTCGAGCCGAAAGTTCCCCGGCAGGCCGAATTTCTTGCCGGAATTTTCCCTCATGTCCTTGGATCTTCGGAAACTCGCTTTTTCTGGCGTGAAGATGAAAATTCCGAGAATCGACGGAGGCCAAACTAATATTTCTGGATGATTACCAATTTTTCAGTGAATCCTCAGTGACAAACAAAAATAATTTCCATCGAGACATGGGCAGCTACCAGAGACAGTTCTCGTGCATACCCGGAGACACAGAGTCGGATGGATTCTCGATTGCTGATGGGATCTCCAGGACGCGGAGTTTTCAGAGATGTCTAGCGCTCGACGACGACAACCCGCTGCGATGATAATGATGATCCGTGTGTGTATTCTCCACCGCTGACGACGAACAAGAAGGAAGGTGTGCCAACTCCGATGTAAACAACACATTGATGGCCCGAACAGTATCGGGGGAGAAAGTCGAAACTTCTCAGTGAGCATCGCTGTTCTGAAATCGGGGCAGTCAGCGTCTCGGAACGGCCGCAGTCCCGTGAGACGATGTTTCGTGAAGTTTCGCGTTCAGTGTTCAAGAACGTCCTCTGCGGCTAGTCTCGTCGAGATTGAAATTGCGACTTCTCCAATTGTCAAGTATGGAGAGCTCTCAGGAAGAAGTCGTGTATGGAAGCGATGCCGCGGAAACCACGAATGAGGAATCTACGGGAAATCAGGATGTAAGTTCACCTGATCGAGTCCCTCACGCGGGTATTGAGACCGCATCTCTCCCCAGTATGTCGGAGCCGCTCGCAAGCTGTTCGGACCTCTAGGAGCTCATGGTTGAAAACAGCTGACGTCTCGACACCGAGCGTCCTGACCGAGGCTCCATAAGGAACTAATGCTTGTGCTCGTAGCGCAATGAGCCCTTTCCGACGCTCAACCTGAAGCTTCACACGTCTCGAGGACGCAACATACGCTGCACTTGCGCGATGTCATGCCGGAGACGATTCCGAATTCCAGTGATTGCGCTTCCCCGAATACGAGGTTTCTTCCTCCGCAGGTCATGTCCGAAAAAGTGGGGACGTTGGCTCAAGATATCTATGCCGAGTTCCAACGGCTTATGGGACTGCACGGCCAGGATGTTGTAAAAAATTTGATGCCGCTCGTTGTGAATGTCCTGGAGAGTTTGGATCTGTCCAGCATTGAGAATCAAGAACATCAGGTTAGCGACAGCACTGCTCCCGGGGCTTCCTCGTTTCTCATGGAATATAGAATTCTTTCTTCGGTGATAAGTTACGGGAGAACATGGAAATCCCATTAGGTTGAATTGGAATTAGTCAAAGAAGACAACGAGCAATTGGCGACTCAGTACGAACGCGAAAAGTGTCTCCGGAAAGCGTCCGAACAAAAGCTCTTGGAGGTCGAATACACGTCCGAAGAAGACAGGAATGAGCTCCTGTCGAAGGTGAGTTTTCGATTTTCTAGCCGATTCCGGATCGACATCGCGAAAGAGATGTGAACGATTTTGTAGCCGCCCTGCGATCGGTCCTGGGAGAAAAGGCTTGAAGAGAATCCTGTACATATTTCCAACAGGTCGAGAGCCTCGCAAGTATTGTGAGGATGCTCGAGATGAAAGCGAAGAGCTCAGCAGACCACGCAGCCCGTCTTGAAGAGAAGGAGACTGAAATGAAGAAGGAGTACGCGAAACTCCATGATCGCTACACGGAGCTGTTCAAAACGCATTTCGACTACGTCGAGAAGACCAAGATACTATTCGGGGCGAGTCAAAATCAGAAACAAGCAACCACACCGGTGGAGGCCGCCAGGTTTGTGTCTTGAACCTCAACCGTTGGAACTGCGGAGGCTCAAGCTCCGGAACTGTGAACGATGGTACACGTATACTGCTGATCGCGTGGGAACTAAATCATCCCGAATCCGAAATTACAGCAGGTTAGCAGCAGTGACCGCCGACATCAGGTCTCCAGAGGAGCTACAGACTGGCTGGAAGCTCGAGCAGTTTTCCCCGGATAAAGACCTGTCGATGAGTGAAGCGCTCAGTCCGACCAGCAATTCGACTGTGGTGAGTACGAGCTCATTGACTAGCAGCAGCGAACTAGAATTGCTTAGCCTACGAAATTTGAACGAGAAGAAGCGATGCGAATTGTCACCAATTGACGCTCGGGGTGATCTTACGAATTTCAGGTGGAGCCCATGGTTGATAACACCAAAGTTCGTAGACCGAATACCCTCTATCAAGAGTGCAAGTTCACCGAAAACGAGGAGCGTGTCAAGGACGAGGATGCTTACGACGTCGGGGCAGGTGAGCGGTTATTCTATTTCTCTGTTCGAAAAACATTTTTGTACTATTGTCACGACTTCATCGATTGTCTCGTACAAACGCTGCGTATAGGAGGCATGGTGGATCCGGCTGAGTTTGCCTCATCAGGTGAGCCTGCTAGGATCGAACATTCCTTCCTTTCATCGGTCTTCTCTCCTAGAGAGGAATCGAGGTAGCGACACCGCATATCTTCGATCAGAAGCTCGAGTGATGAATTCCTTGATCGCTGATCGTACTCGAACCGGAGGCTGTGACCCCGCTGTCGTTACCAGGCGCTTTTTTTTTCCGTATCGTGCTGTTTTCGGTCGAGTTCAATGATGAACTCGATCCTCTCCTGGATCGCTCCAAGAAGGCCATCCTTCTCGCCTTAATCTCCAACATGAATTATTTATGATGATTAGGATGAGATGATGATTCTCGATGTCCGGCTTGCTTCCCGGGCCACGAACTCATTGAAAAATCTTACCTTCCCTGTTTCAGTCAGCGACAATTTGTTCGGAATGGGGAAAGAGGTCGAGAATATCATCTTGGAGAACATCGAGCTATTGGCCACGAAGTATGTCTCGTGGATCACGGAATTAAGGAAACGCAATCAAAGTATCTCTGGCCACCATCGGGTCTGACACATCCTCTCGGATTTTGGTTGAGTCAGAGTGTCTAATCAGAAGCCTCGAATTTTCCTCCCAGGAACGCCCTCAATATTGTCAAGGATGACTTGATAGCTCGCGTCGACCTTCTGACTTCTGAGAAAGAGATCGTCGAAAGCCAGCTCCACCAATCCGAGCTGCAACGGGAAGCCGGTAGAGAGAAGATCGAGATGTTGGAAGCAGAAATCAAGAAGCTCAAGGCGAGTTGTCCTCTCTTCCGGCTTTTGACTCGACCGCTTCCGACGGAAACTCAACTAATCGGCCTCCCTCCACAGGATAATATGGAACAGCTCCAGTCCGAAAGGGAACAGCAAGACAACGCTATTCCGCTGGCTCACAGGAAACGTTTCACTAGATTTGAAATGGCTAGGGTCATCATGGAGAAGAATCAATACAAAGATCGTTTGTTGGAGCTTCAAGAGGCTGTCAGATGGTCGGAGACCCTCCGAGCCACGAAACTCACAGAATCCTCTTTCGACAAACCCGGAGCTGGCGGAGGCGGTATTTTCAAATTGTGAGTCGATGATGTTGGGAGGTGATTCTAGAGTGGAATAGCCTGGGGCTTCAAACCTCTGGAAGCTAGGAGCGTGCAAAAAAAAGTAGAATCACGATATGAGTGTAGCCAGGTATGATTTTCCGATTCGTAACTGGAGAAACTTTATCCATGCTTCCATTCGGATCTTTAGCCCGAAGTAAGTGAAAAGCTATGAGCAGGAAGAGCTGTATCGAACGCGATTATCTATTGGAGACTTTCGTTCTTCCCCCGACTGTCGCTAACTGAGTATCGTCGGGAATCTGCGCTCGAAGAGATTCGAAGCATTTCGATTGATTCGACTATGGGCTTACAGCTTCAGCAACCTCTTTGCGTCAGACAAGAACAAAGTGCCGTCAACGTCATCGTCAGGTGTCGCCGGTGGAATCCAGAACGAGAAAGAGCCTCAGACCAAAGCCTCTCTACACAATATTCAGCTTCGCGATGGAATCTCCGAGAGGAAAGCCAAGGAACGCAGAGACCAGCTGAAGAAAGTCAAAGGTGAGGAGTCCTTCCTGGTGTGTACTGACTTGAATTCTTCCTCTCGGCCCACTCCCCGGAATTCAGCGCTTTCCATACCGAATATGCACTGCATTCCAGCTCACGTAGCAAAAGATGACATCGGACGCGTTCAAGCCTACGGTTGGTCTTTGCCAACCGCCAACGGTCAGAACTCGCTGCAGAGCGTTCCCGTGCCAGTATTCTGCCGACCCTTGGATCAGTCAGATCCGAATCCTCAGCTCAAGGTGCGTTGCTTCGACCCAGTTCATTCATTTCTTTGCTTTGGCCCAAGAAGAGGATCTTGCAATTCCGAAGGCGAATCCGTCGTTCAATTCTCGACTTCTCTCATGAAGGTTTGGTGCGCTTCGGGGGTTCACTTACCGCCCTACTCCTCAACACGGGAAATCAATGATCCGACGGCGGAGATGGCGATGTCCTCCCTGGTGTGGATTTGCTCCAACGTTCAGAATCGTTTCTCTCAGGTCGGTTCTGCTCGAGACTCGCCGCAGTTTTTCCTGCGTGGTACTCGGCTGATTTCGAAGTGTTGAGACAACTCTCTTTTCGATGTAGGTCTCTGTGATAGATGCCAACAATCCGGCGGAAGTTCTTGACACATTCAAGATCGGATCTAGTCTCATACTCTGCATTCAGAGTGTACCCGGAACGAAAAATGACGGTGAGCCTTACTCTTCTACGCGCAATCTGAAATTTTCGCGTCCATGACATCCCAAACGGAATGCGATCATTGTCTCAGAGCGTTTTCTTCGTCGTCGAATTAGATTTTGTGAGCGACGACGCGTACTTGGCGGCGTGCATCCGGGCCCTAAACCCGTCCGAGACCTCTTCTGGTATCGTCACAAAAGCCGAACCTGGGCTCAACGCTGTATCGGAAATGCTCCCGGAAGAGTTGAAGCCCGAAGACGAGCAAGCCGAAGGCTCGGCTGACGTATCTGCAGATGCAACGGAAAACGTCGAAACGCCAGAAAGTCAGGACACTGATGCTTCAGAGAAAATGTCCACGCAGCTGCCAACTATGTGGCTGGGTGCTCAGAACGGTCAGGTGTTCGTTCACAGCTCAAAAGCCGATTGGAGTTCGTGTATCATGAAGGTACCGTGTACTGGATGAATTATTCCCCTTGAATACATTCTTTTGAACAAAAACATCGGGATACGAATGTCTCACGTTCGTATTGAAATTGCGCTGCAGGTGCGGCTGTCGGACTCCGTCGTCGCGATCGCGCATCATCGCGGTCGGGTATTTTGTTCGTTAGCCAACGGTCGCATGGCGGTTTTCCATCGAGACCCGCAGACGAAGGAATTCTGCGGGAACAAATATCGCGAAATTGTGATCTCACCGAGTCCTGACAGCCATTCCATTCGATGTGTCGCCGTAGTCCTGGAGGAGTTCATCTGGTGCGGTTACAGGAATTGCATGGCTGTGATCAACGCTGAGACTCTCGAGGTCAGTGACATGACGGAAGCCACGGCTACCGATCGGAGTTCGGCAGAATTCCCATACCCCTGCGTAGGTTGATTCATATCTCATCCGAACGAAAAAAAAATTTCAGGTCCAGACGAAATTCAGCGTTCATCCTCGGAAGGAAAGTCAAGTTCGTCAGATGGCCACGGCAGGGGAAGGGGTTTGGATTACCATCCGAACTGACTCCACTTTCCGACTGTACCATGCAAAGACTCATCAACACCTCCAGGTTCGACGAGTCCCGAATCACTCACAAGTGGACCGTGATTTTCCGCAAAACGATTTCTTCTGCGGATACGAATTTCCCGCTCTGACCTGACAACTGACCATTGTTTCCAGGATGTCGACATCGAGCCTCTCATAAGCCGTATGATTGGTACAGGGAAGCTTGGATTCTCCTTCGTGCGCATCACCTGCATCGGCATAACATGCAATCGACTATGGATCGGTACGGGAAACGGAGTGATTCTGAGCCTTCCCTTGTTCTGCACGGGGCGAAACGCAGCCTTGGGATCGTCCCCGCAAGCGACTGTTCAAGCGAAAAAATCCAAGGAGGCCGACGATGGCGTGGCTGTTAATGAAACGACCGATCTTCCGCTATCGCCGGTTGTCGAACAGCCATTGCCCGCACCTCAGACGCCGCTTCCCGTGCCGGGATCCTGTGTTCGAATCGACGATCAAAACATACCATACTGCAACCTTAGCCAGGCTCAGCTCTCTTTCCATGGTCACAAGGACAGCGTCCGATTCATAATCGGAGTGCCTGGCACTGGGGGAATGATATCCACCACATCGCCGGTCGCCCAGACCGAGGGCGGAACAACCCCGCCGGCCAGGTGCATGTTCGTGCTTAGCGGTGGCGAAGGTTACGTGGATTTGCGGATCGGCGACGAGGCAAGCGCGAGTGAAACAACGCATATGACCGATAAATCCGACCTCAGTCACTTAATCGTTTGGGAAGTTGCTCTATAACTTTCAAAGAGTCAATCAGAGTCATTGAGAAGATAAGACTTCGCAGGAGCGGAAAATGCCCCGATGAGGCGATTCGGCGAGCACCGAGTCTGTTTGTTCGAGAGAGGATCCTGCGAAGGAGAAAAGATACATAATATAAAATATATTTATTACGGAGTAGGTTCAATCGAAATAGAGGAAAGCCCTCGCAGATTTTATCAAGCAGACGCACATGAAATCGTGGCGTCGATTGTGGATCAACCGAAAGACCTTTCCCCGAGAAGTCTGGTAGATGAACGGGAGCGAATATCGAATCCCTTTCCGGTGGTCCCGTGAAATTAACCTCCGTTTGTTCAATAGTTCCAATGTCGCGAAGTAGAAGCACGCGATAGAGAATGGCGTGTGGCATTTTTTCTGCTGGGTTCTTAACCTTGAAACTTCCCTTTCCGTACCGTGATCGATGCTGAGGCGAGACATGATAAATAAAAGCTTCCCACGGTAGATTTTGTGAAGGACTCCGGAATTTTTCACTCGCCAGTCCGACGAAGAAGACCAGTAGCGTCGGGGCGTAGAGTGTTGAGCAACTCAAGATAGTGAGAATTTGCACGTCGCGATCTTTTTCGAAGGAGAAAGGCTATAGGAAAGAGTTCGGCGAGAATGGAGCTGAGCACTTCGGGGGTTGCGGAAGTTTCGGGAACCCCGATAGAGGTGCGCAATCAAAGGCAGCTACAATACATCATGGCGAGCTTCCTTAAGGAAAACATGGGCGAGCGAAGATGCCACAGCTTCTCTGTTCTGGTCATTGAAGATAGATGGGCTATCGCGACCCTCGATCTCAGATTCTGGACACGATTTACCCGGCTCAAATGATGATGATTCAGGATATTATCTTGATTACGCGCTTATGTATTAGAGCAATGAGTACTACACACGCAGCTTCCACTTGCGGTTCCCAATAGCGATCCCGGGGGGAGCGACACGTCAGAATCGAGGAGATTCGCGACTGTCAGGCGATGCAAGAAATCCCCTCGAATCCGATGGCGCCTCCCTTCCCTTCGAGAGCTTATTTTGACAACATAGCAGACGCCACTGAAATCCTCCTGAGAGATGTCGAGAAGAAAGCCTAATCAGATCCTTCCGAAGGAACTTCTTCGAGATAGCTTGCTCTCTAAATCTCAGGTACAACAGAGGTCATTTCTACTGGAGGGACGGTTCGATGATGATGAGGGCCGGGATTGATCGCTCTGTTCACAATAACAACACCTCCCCCTCTCCCGAGATCTCCGGTGTTTTGGTGCGGTCAGATGTCGAAGAACTACTCCGATCTCCGATCATAGTGTGAACATTTCAAAAGAATTCTCGTACGAATCCACGTGAGGCTTATCTGAAAAGAAGTGAGTCCAATTTCTGTCTGAGTGTGCACTCAGAGGAATCGGTGGAAGGTGACTCCTCACGATGCCCAACCGTTCGGATGGTTAATCACTTCACGTATTTGTGTTTTGTGTTGCCGGAATGCATATATTGGTATTTATATAGGGGAGTGCTGTATGCTTCATCGCTCCGCGGGCCACGGAAGCCTCAAGGGGGGAGTAAGGATAGGGCGTAGGAAGGATCTTGAACGGATCGAAGCGCCGTCCGGAGCCCTCGAACAGGACCGATAGGCTCCTCGAGGGGACTATGCAGCACCGGGACGAAGATTCATTTCATGGCGCGAGACCTGCGAAGCCGGTAGGTTCGTTCGCGGTCATTTATTCTCTCAAGTTGCATTGTATAGATTCTGGATGAATTGGAGTGATGCAGAAATTCCAGAGCTATTTTTTGCCGCAGAGGAGGCTCAGCAGATCTCAGCTCGAAACTATGGGGAGGGACACCGTCATCGATTTGTATTTCGAAAGCGATGAGTATATCAGACACATGGAGTCGTCCGTATCGCATAGCATCTCTAACGAAGAGAGACAGAAGCTGAAACAGCAAATCACCGACGTATGTTGTCACCTTTCTGCGCCTGTCGTCGCGAGTCATGACTCAATAGCTGGGATGAAATTCTAATTCCTAGGTTTTTCCTTCAGCTGACTCAGCGGGAGAATTTGCTGGTGTTGAAGATGACTCTGAAAGAGCAGCAAGTCCGAGAGCTTCAGTGCGAGGCAGACACTCTGAGGAAAAGGGTGATCCCTCAGAACAGCACCCGTCTCAGAGCGAACTTGATGGATCCCACCGTCGATCTGCTCTTCAAGAAGATGAAGAAAGGTGAGTCTCGTCCGGGACGCCGACCTGATCTCAATCCTGACTAAATACTCTTTCGGATTCCAATCTTCGATGCCTGAATCCCTAAGAATTGTTCTCGCACTTCTAGAACTCGATCAGACGAATAAGAAACTGAAGGAGACGCAGGAAGAACTCTCTGCTTGGAAGTTTACGCCCGAATCGTTAGTAGATCATGGAGCTCCCTCTCCGCCCTTCCTTCCCAGTTTTCCCGGATCATCCAATCAGAGACCGATCAGCTTCCCGGCTGGGTCCTCGAAGACGTTTTCCAGATCAAAAACTTAATTTCCTTGCAGGAACGCCGGTAAGCGTTTGATGGCCCAGTGTCGCCAGTTGTACCAAGAGAACGAAGAACTTGGCAAAAGGGTGGCGTCCGGCAAAGTCGCAAAACTCGAGGGTGATCTTGCTCTGTATCGTAGTTTCGCTCAAGAAATGAAGCAAAACCAGAAAGAGCAAGACGAATTGCTTTTAGAACTAGATGAAGAGGTCGAGGGGATGCAGAGCACCATTTACCTCCTGGAACAACAGCTGAGTGAAGCCAAGGAGCTCATAAAGAATCTTAACGAAGGCACCGACCCGGCTATCGCTAGCAAGGGAGGCGACGTGCAGCCTTCAACCGAACAAAGTTTCCCCTCTGCATCCTCCGTCGCCCACTCGGTCACTAACGGCATAGAACTGCACGAACAGGTAATGATTGAATTTTATGATGTTCCCGCTTGTACTCGAGACATGAGCGGAAGCAATGAAGCGACTCTCGCATCTGAGTCGAAAGGTTCGAGAGGAAGGCTCACGCGGATTGCGAATCGCGATCATTATTCAAGTTTCACAAGGCACTGTGATCCGCGATGGCGTCGTTTGCAAATGAGGTTGACGCGGTGAATGGAAACGTAGGATAGTATCAAGATATAATCTCCTCCACTCTCGTCCTCAGCGCGAATCACAATCGAGGGAGCAAGGCCCGGACAGTCCGAAGAAAGCAAAGATTGTCAGCGAGAGGCACTCCTCAAACGAGTCCGACACCGCTCAGAACACGACTCACACAGAACAGCAAGCGGCGATTCGATGCGACGAGAATCAACCGGAGGATCGAGACGAGAGTCAGATGTCCGAAGTTCCCGAGGTTGGCAGTGACCACGATGACTCAGGCGATCGATTGCTTACCCATTCACCTCCAGAATTCGATTGTTCGGAGATATTGCCATAACTCCTTGTAATATTGTCATTCCAGCCCCCTGTGTTCGAGGATAAGGATTCTGTCGTTCTTTCGGAATCTTGAGGTGGGCATCGCGAGGGGCAAAGAGTCGAGGGCACGAGTCAGCGAATTTCGCTCCCTACATTCGTGTACAAAAAACACCGTTCTCCCAAAGGAGCGATTCATGTCGGTTGTGTGGTTCATTGTATAACTTCATTAGCTCACTGCGGGGTCCGCGTTGTGGCTTGAAATGCTCTCTGAGCGAGACGATGGATCGTCGATGGCAGGCTCCCGTAGAGTTGATAACATTTATAGGAGCTATGATATTTAATTCAGAGAATCGGAATAAACGAATCTGATCTTCTTTCGATGGATCGTCTTCTCGGTGCTTCAGATTCTCCCTGGGTGGGTTGTGTCTTGGGGAATTCAAAGAATCATTGACTCTGCTGTGAATCTTTTTATCATTCCTTTAAGAGATATGATACAGTGAATGATTTCAGCTAGCTCAGAAGGCGCCTAGAGTCAGTTTTCAGCGTCATTCTCGTTTGACTGATCCGTTCCCTTCTCCTGATCCGATGGCTCCTCACCACTGCTGATGTTGTTCTCTCCTTCTTTAATGGCCTCGTCGATTTCCTGGGGCTTCGAGGAATTTGTGGGATCCTCTGAGCCCGTCGCTTTCGAAATTTCCGCTGCGGGTATTTCTGCGGCAACCTCTTCAGGAGAATCGTCTTCCGTGGTTGCTTTCTACAAAGAGTGGAATAACAATCAAATTCAAGAGCTTCCCCCCGATCAAGCAATGCTTTTCGCTTCTGATGAACGAGCTTCCGCGGTCCATACCTCTTCTGCAGACGGGATGTTCGGGGTGGAGATCTTGAGCGCTGATGGCCCGCCACTCACTCTTGAATTTGACCAATATTGATGCCCCCGCGAGGTGGACGGTGTATCTATTTCCATGGTCGAGATCTCATCGTCATCTTGACCTCCAGACGGTGCCGGCTCCCCTCGGAGGTCAGCTATGGCTTTATTCGACTCCTTCAGCTGTTTCTGTAGGCTACACACGATGCCCTGCATGTTTTCCAGCTGGAAAGGGGCGGTCCGAGTCAATCGAAAAGCCATTTGGAGGTCGCTTTTTGCTTATGTAGTGCCGAGCGAGCTTCATGTGACTCACCTCGCTATCAAGTTCAACTAGCATGGCATCCTGCTGCGTCTGACTGTTCTTCATATCTTTGGCGAAGGAACGATGTAGGGCGAGATCGCCTTCCAGTTTCGCGATTTTGCCCGAAGACACCGACTCCCTGAGATCCTCGTTCTCCTGATGTAATTGGCGGCATTTCGAAAGCAGTCGTTTACCGGTGTGCCTGGGAATTTCGAAAATTCGCTTATGGTAGATCAAGCGAGGATTCCTGCACTCTCTGAACCGGGGATGGTGGTCATTCGGGTACTCACGAATCCGGAGTGAACTTATAGGAAGATATTTCATTTTGTGTTTCTTCGAGCTTCTTTTTCGATTCTTCTAGCTCTGAAAACAAGCGTTTGTCACCATCTGGCGCCAAGTCTCGATTTTCTCTCCAATCTTCGACCCATATAGGATCCAAACAACTCCGAAACAAACCTTTCTTCATCTTTAGAAACAGGATGTGCACCGATGGGTCCACGAGGGTCGCCCTGAGTTGAGCACTGTTTTGAGGGATGAGCCTCCGTTTCAGCGTATCGATTTCGCACTCGATGTCACGGATTTGCTGCTCCTTCATGGCCATTTTCAAGACCAACAGATTCTCCCGTCGATTGAGCTTGGATATCAGAAGTGTGTATCAATTTGTTGAATGGGACCACGGCGCTCCGGCGACATTACATCCTCGGAATTCAGTCATCAGTCAATGAATGCACACTTCGGCTCTCTTAGATCATTGAACCAGCGCAATATGACAACTTACATCTAGAATCCTGTTCTTCAACTGTTGCCTCTCCTCGTTCGATATCTTGTTCGACATCGACGATTCCAGATGTCTTATGTACTCATCGCTTTCGAAGTACAGTTCGATGATCGTATCTCGACTCATGGATTCCAGTTGCGATCTGCTCAGGCGTCTCTGCGAAGACAAGATGATCTACACTCGTCAGGAGCAATCTCCGGAAAGACATGGGAACTCCTTCGATTGGATTGCAACACTCGATTCAAAAGATCTTCGCAGGTTCGAATGGACGGATATTACTTACCGGTTTCGATGCGTGTGCGCCTTGTGGAGAGTCGTCGTCCCGGCTCTGCATTTCGCCCGCGGGCGTTCTCGTCAACATGAATTTCTTCATCGGATGTTTTATCAGCGCCGTTCCTCAAAAACTTCCCTCCTCGCTCCTAAACTTTGTTTCTCCGACGTTCGAAGCTCATAGGACACCGGTGTCTCCGCTCCGATCTCTGCACTGACTCGGGAGATGACAATTCTTCGACCCCGGTTCAATAAGTGAATACCCTCAACTCAGTGAATTGGAGGCTCGACAAGTCTTCAGGAATCTCAGGGGTCTCGAACATCGCGCTCCGATTTTTCGCATTAGCACCACTTCTCCGCCTCCGGATCAGCTTGTTGAAATTCGAGTTTACAGCAGATGATGACTGTGATCCCGCTCGGAAGCGACCAATCATCATCTCTCCTTTGCCGGGCCGTCGTCGCTGAAGCAGGAACTATCGAAACTTCTGCCGCTGCTTGTATTCTCTGTGGAGGGTTGAATTTCTCGGCAGGCCCCCTCTGATAGGAATGTTGAGGAGATAAGTCATGAATAAGTTCATCGACGGTACCGGCTCCGACGTTGGAAATTATTGCGCCAGGAGAGAGCGGCGTCCTCGATTCCTCAAGTGGCGCAATTAGCCGCCGAAATTCCATCCCAGCCCGGACGTTCCGCGAGACTCATCAGTGGTGGAAGAGTTTGGTCACAAGGGCTGCTTTGACGAACGGTGCCAGGAACGCCAAGAAATATCATTCTTCTGTGTATCAGATCTTTCGAAATTCGACGGACCCAAGCGGATCCCGGTCATTTCACGATCTCCTGCAGAGACACACTCATCGAGGGGGTCATATATACAATTTATTTCACACACAATTCTTACATCTCTTCACCAGTCTTTCGCGTTGCTGGCCAAGAAGTCTTTTCTCCCGACCGCGGACGCTTGCTTGTTCTGAATAGCTTCTAGTTTGGGACAGTCCGTTATCCTGTGACCCAAACCAGCACAATAACTACAGCCTCTCTCGTCGCCCAGAGATAGATATCTCTCAGTGTCCGACTCCAGTTGAGCGAGGAAATCGGGCAGTTTCTGTTTCGCTTCCAGGAGAAGGTGCTTCAGATCGAGGAGGACTGGCAGTTCTACGCTCCGATTGATGAAGGTCGTTGCGAGACCTTTCTGACTTGATCGACCGGTACGACCGATCCTGTGGACGTAATTCTCGATATCATCCGGCATGTCGAAATTAATGACATGTTGGATGTCTTTGAAGTCTAAACCCTTGGACGCGACGTCTGTGGCCACTAGAACATCTTTCTTTCCTGCGCGGAAAGCCTCTACAGCTTTGCTCCTCTCCTCCTGATCTTTACCGCCGTGGATCGCGACAGCGATGACGCCTCTCTCCAGGAGATATTCGTGTATCGCGTCGACATCTTGTTTTTTCTCAGCGAAAATTAGCGCGGGTGGCGGAGTTTTCTGCAGGGAGTCTAGTATGTAGGCGAACTTCGCCTCCTGTTTCACGTATTCCACTTCTTGGGTGACGTTCATCGAGGCCGCTCCCGCTCGTCCGACGTTCACTGTGACGGGCTTCACAAGTGCCGATCTAGCGAAGTTTTGGATTTTTTTCGGCATTGTCGCCGAAAATAGCAGGGTCTGGCGTTGGCCACTGAAATACGAGAATATTGTTCGGACGTCCTCCTCGAAGCCCATGTCGATCATCCGGTCGGCTTCGTCCAAACATAGATAGCGGCATATGTCCAGCGTGACTTGTTTCTTGTTTAGCATATCCATCAGTCTCCCGGGAGTGGCGATCATGATGTGCACTCCTCTACGAACAGTCTCCAGCTGATCCTTCAGAGCCGTACCTCCGATGCACAAGCATGAGCGTAATTTCGGGAAGCGATTAGGCTCGCGGCCCAATTGGTTGATGAAATGCTCCACGATATCGTGGGTCTGCTTAGCGAGCTCGCGCGACGGGCATACGATCAGGCCGTAGGGGCCCTCTTTTGTACCGAATGGAATTTTCCTCTCCTGCTCGACACAGAACATGATGAGCGGCAGGACGAATACGAGCGTCTTCCCAGATCCGGTGAAAGCGATGCCGATAATATCACGTCCAGAGAGAACTGCAGGCAAGCCCTGGGGTACCGGAAGAAAAATTGTTAGTACATAAGCGGGACCAGAGGCAAAAAGGGCGGCGGATCATCGGGCGCCGAATAGAAAGTCTGCGAGGGTAGCTCTAGCTCGGGGGAATCTCAAAATACAAACCTGTATTTGAATGGGAGACGGCTTGACGATGTCTCGTTTCTTCAAAGCTGAACGGATAATTCGCGGGAACTTCATTTCCTTGAAAGTGCGGATCGGAGGCGGTATGTCTTCGCCTGGAAGAAGGATGAAAGATTCTTGGAATAAGGATCCTTGTTCGACGACTTCGATGACTCGTCAGCTCCGAAAAGCTCGGACAGCATCGGACGCCGACAGCGTTCTTGTCGCAAGGGTGGAACTTACCCTCGACAAGGATTCGATACTTTTCTCGGATCTTATCGCATTTCTTCTCGTCCCAATCGCAGATGTAAGAAGGCGGTTTCCAGGATGTTCGTATGGATTCCGTGTACTGAACTCCCTTTGCCAACTCAGCAACACCCATAAGCGCGCGCTTCTCCGCGACAGCGTCAAGGATGTTCTCCTCTTCTTTCAGCTGCCTCTCCATTGCGCTCTCTTTCCGGAGCTCTGCTTTTTTCTTCAGCTCCTGCGCCTGATCCAGCAAACTCACGTTCGGCCGGTGGGGTATAGGTCCGAGCTCGTTCTGAAAAGGCGTGAAACAAAGTGAAATCGATTCAAGCGCACCCTCGGACTCCAACAATTATCGTCCTTGCCAATTAATCGGACTCCGGGCCTCCCTGCAGAGCTTGTCAATCAGACTCCTGAATATGGGAGGAGAACTTCCTCCGATGCACCTCCTCTCAGAAATGTCTCGGATCACCAGGACTTACCGAGACTTCATCTTCCTCGCTTTCCTTCCTCGCAGCCGTCTGATCCTTCTTGACACCCAACCGTGCAAGCTTCTCTAGACGTCGGTGTTTGAGAGGAACGTAGGGCTGATAATTCTCGTCCTCACCCGAGCTTTTCTCCCCGTCGTCTCGATGATTTCGTTTTTCACCCGTCATGTCAGCTGAGTCTGAAAGTTCCTGCCGCTTGTTCCGTGCCGACGAGGAAGCTATCAGTTGGAGCCTATTCGACCCCGAATCGGCACCTCTTGTAGAGCTATTTGACGAGAACCGTTCACTGGAGTTTCGGATCAAACGAAAGTTCGGGCTATGCTCTTGAATCGCCGGCTTCACCACACTCAGCCGGAATTCGGGCCACAAGGTAGAATTCAAGATGGCGGCACTCCGAGCGCGCGCTCTCTCCAAGACTCAGCTGGTTTAGTTAGCGTGGTGACCCGCCATCTTGAAACCGACCTAATGGCCGGCTTGTCGGGCGGCTGTCGGACTGTCGGAGCTCCTTTGAGGAGGGACGAGCGTTGGTGGCGAGGAAGGGCGCGCGATTTGAAACTGCGACTGATAGCTGTGCAAAAAAAATATATTTCTGCGGGTGAGGGCGCCGCGACTCTGAACTTAGGACCCTGATTCCAGTTGAACCGAATATTTCGAATAAATACGAGATCTTCCGGATAACGTGACACGGTTCGCGCGAAATGATTAGCAGTTCTTGCCTTCTCTATCTGACTCGCGTCATTTTCTATCCGCCAATTTCACAATCCTTATCGTCAGTCCCGCCTACAATCAGAGCCTCCCCGCTCGTAATCCCGCTGAATTTCATTCAAGGAGTCATTTTCTGACGGGTTTGATTGGGGTCTCGATTTGGTGATGAATTAGTGCTCCGAGAGAAAATTCTGAGAGACCCTCGCCTTCTGCCGGCCAATCTCGGGGCACCGCCGCCGGATTGACGTAAAACCCTCTTTATCCGGAAAATGCGGCCGAGAGAGTCTCAACTCTTCCTGTGCTGTAGATACTTCCTATCGGGCTGTCGTTCCTCAACTGATTCTCGGAGAGGCGTACGCCCTTCTCGAATCCTGACTCCCGAACTAGGCCGAATGAGATCTGCCGGGTGACGACGAGGATCGGGAGCAGATTTGCGGCCGCTCTCGTCAGCGTCGTCAATTGACGAGCCCGAAGCCTCGGCACGATCCTCCGGAGCCCGATCGTCCGCATTGGAACTCGAGCCCCAGCGTCCAAGAGCCATCCCGTCCTGCTCGTATGATTCTTCCAGATTCGGCACCATGCCGGCAATCGAATCAGTTCTGATATCCGAGCGGAGACTCGCGAAGATCTCTCCGAGAGAATTAAATTAAAGGGGAGAATTCGGTACCTCTCCAGAACAGTGCCGAGATTTTGACGTCGATGCGATCATATCGGTCACGTCGTCAAGGCACGCACCGCAAATAATCTCGGAAACGTATCCGATTCCATCTCCGGAGCCTTTCCCGGCTCCTACGGAGCTTGACTTCGGCACCATGCTGGACAATTTTGGCTCCGTCACGTGTCCGCCCAATTCTATATAAAAGTTTCGTCTCGAGGGCTTTTCATCATTACACAACAACTGAGGGGTTGACGTATCTTTCAGGAAAGAGTGCTCGCGAGAGGATTCTGAGACTTGTTCTCGACCAAAACACGATATGGGACTATCTTCCAGGGCGAGATCAGTTGAATCGCGATTGAGTCCAGAAAGTCGATGTCTCTTGCAACTCGGAGAGAGACAAGGGGGCTGGGGCTGGGGGGAAGTGGACGCCGAAAAATATCAGTCTAACGTTCGACCTTCACGGAGCCGGCTCCGGGAGATTTCAGCACCTTGAGTCTAACGTTGGGAAATCGAGACCTCTTCTTCCTTCCTCTCTGGGAAAGTCTGCTGGCTCCAGTTCTCTTGTCAGAACACCACGTCTCTGAGGGAAAGGATGACGTCGGACCGTGTCAGAGAGAGAAGAATAGCTCTTTCGCTTCACACACTAATTCTGCAGGCAGACAAACGGAAACGCAGGCTGGCTGGCTGGCGGGCACTCAGACGGACAGATCGACGGGCTATCCGGCGGGCTCAGCATATGTTCGGGGGCAGCGGCGGGCAGTTCCCCGCCCCCCTCCGAGCGTAGAGGGAGACGGCTGGCTGTCTGCCCGGTGTGTGGGAGGCGTACTCTCGGAGGCGCAAGTGTCTCTCTTTCGGTCTATGAGTGTGTGAGTCTCTGTGTGTGTGTGTCGGTGTGTATGTATGTGTGCCCTGGTAGCAGCTCACCATTGAACCCGCCCGCCCGCTCGCTTGCCCGACAGCCTGCCTGTTTGCCTGCCTTCCTACCCAACCGACCGCCCGTCCATCCGCTCTACGAGCCTAACGGTTTGTTGTGCCCTGTGGAACTGAGGGTCCTCATAGACTGGGTGCAATCATTGTTCATTCGTCAGCATGTTGCATAGTTGGCACCGTGCGGCATCAACTGTAGAAACCAAATGCAGGGTTTGCCGTCTGGGTAAGTTCCGGCGCACTTCCAGCTAGGAGCTCGGGTTTTGAACCAGTGAGTCGGGGCCCTTCTCACACTCTCAAAATGGCGGGCCCTCTGTCTTCAATCAGCTGTATTCTCAAACGACCTGTTCCTCGAAGTTACGTTCTTCATTACACGACGGGAGACTATATTCTAATGGGGAGAGACACCTGGCACCCGAACTTCCATCTCAGATCTACGTACTGAGCTCAGTTTCACGTCTATTGTTAATCAGGAGCGCTAAGTCTTTACAACGAAATCGGCGTAGCGATTCGGTCCGCGGTTGGTGTTGGAGAAAAACTCTTGGAGAAAAACGAGACTTCCTCGATCTGAAAAGTTCCACTGAAGACGCTTTCCTTCTCGATTGGCTCTTCAGAGACCCAGATCGGATTTCGACATGGAATTTCCCGTCTGCGAGAAAATTTCCTGAATCTTTTCTGCTTGAGTCGAGAAAAGCTCTTCCGGACGGAATGGCTACGCTCTCCTCGGGATGGAATCGTCCTATTGCTCAGAGGAGCTAGAATCGATGGAAACGCGTCTTTTTTCGAATTATTCTCCCGAGGTCCGCATTGATTCCGATCCGCGGGTAATTGCAAACTCCACCCATATATATTCTTTGTTCCACCAGTTCCTTATCCTCGCTCTGTTGTCTTATAGACCCGTCTCCTCCGTCTTCTTTCCGACTGGCAAACGGATGCTCGAGCCCGAATTCCTCGGGAGGTCTAGGAACGACTGTCTTCAGGGGCGCCGATTTGTCTCCGATTGGAAGAGCAAACTCCAGAATCCTTCCTTCCTCCCGAATTGAGATTCGTTTGGCGTAGAAGACTTCCCACGCTAGAACGCCTATTCGAAAGCTCGCGACCAAAAGGTTGTTATCGATGAAATCAAACTCCGGTTTTCTCTTCTGCAAGTTCATCGGGGAAGCCGGCTGGATTGCATTCAGATTCAGCCCTCTGGGAATACCAGCGTAACCCCGTTTTTGCTGACCTTGCTCCCGGGTGCGTAAGAGTGATCCTTCGGGATTACCCAGCATTGCAATATCAGCTCGGGGAAGAGTGATTTTTGCCGGTGGATAAGTCCGTCAAGCCGGTACCCCGATGCCTTTGCTCCGCCTCTACCTGAGCTAGGGCTAAATCGTGAGTCTCGTCGTGGAGGCGAGGTCGGAGCTGAGCTCGACAAACTCACTCATCGAATCGCCTAGAGGGAAATTCGGTCCGTTCCGTACGGATACGTTTCCTCACTGAGGCCAATGTGGCGAGTCCAGAGCATTGGCCGACTTTCAGGAAGATTACCCCTGAGACTCGGGATGGCAGTCGACGAAACACAGAACGGACGAGTTTCCATGAGCATGTTGCTCGAGATGCGAGGCAATTCAGGAAGGAGTGCTCCGGCACTCCCTTTTCATTCGCTGTCGCGACTCGCTTGTGAATTCGCCGGCTTCCGGCGTTGCTTTCGAATTCCGCTCGGATAAGGACAGAACTCGCCATCAGCAAAGCAGATAGCAATCGTCGAGAGTTTTATTTCTGCTCCTGCTCTCGGGAGGGTATATACCCGAAGGCTGAAGGATTGCGGAGCCGTGGAGTTTTTCCCAGACCATTACGTGATCCCACCGGATCTCCACATCGTCTCACCGTGGATGAAGATCTGCAGGTGGGAAACTTTCCGTCAGATCACGATAGTTTCCCATCACGCAACGAGGAGATTCGCTCCGCGAGCCTGCCAGTTTTCTCGCTGGAAGCGAGTATGAGAATTCCGAGATTTCATGCGCCTGGGAAGATCTTACAACTATGCCTAAAGTGGGACTCTTCCCCTCTAAGGCTCAGGCGATAGTGACCGTTAGAGCTCTTTGGCATATCAAGGGCAACAACTTAGGGAATATTCCAAATCCACAGAAGCCCCGATTGGGAGAGTATGCGAACAACACGATGTATCTCGCTGGGTCGGATCGATACGAGCTCCGTGTCTCGATTCCTATGAGTATCCGCGATAGAGAGCAGCGACTTGTGTTCGCGGGAGCTCGTCTGATAGCTGACTCGATCGACAAAGTGGAGGAAGAAGAGCTTTCCGAGAATGACCTAGAGTCCTAGAAAACTTCGTTGACCAATTGCGATCGGATAGTCCTTGTCAACTCTTGCTCTGGGAATCGCCACTTGGCTGGAAATCTGGCTCCCTCTTCAATTACTGCTCCTTCCACATGCTACGCAAGCGAAGAACTGGCCGTAACTCATTTCCACTATTCCCAGAGGTGCTGGAGTCATCCGGGCAAGTCTCTATATATATATTCTTATTCCCTTCGGATACTCACAGCAAATTCTTGAAGCTCGGAAACCCCTGTCCTGCACGTTTCGATCGCGGAAGAGGACAGGATGGAGACCCCTGCCCCGACAGTCGACGCGAAAGCAATGAGCACGATTTCCTCGATGAGCGTCCGCGGAAACTCGGAACTTACCGGAATTCGCTCTTTCCCAGGGAACTTCCGGCCATTTCCATAACAACTCCACATGCAGTTGGACGCAACGTCATCGATAGCTTGAATGGAGAACATTCATGATCAATTGAGTGTTGTAGAGAACATCTGCACACAAAAACAGCCGTCGCAACAGTCTAATCAGACTGGCGGCGACATTTTCATCTCAACTGACGACCTTGATCCACTCACTCATCAGCAACATGTGACACGAGATACGCGAGCTGGTGAAGCCGATCATAGCGGCACCTTTAGCAAGGATTCGAACCTCGTCGATAAATCACAACAGTCACAGCTCGAATACTGCTTGAAGAAATCCAATGGCAAAACAGTGATGACGGGGGGTAAAATCTCTGTGAGGACTGGCGAGCTGGCGGAAACATCCCAAGTGATAAGGATTCAACAGGTACACTACGTCGGAAAAGTGATAAATTCGGAAAATCAGGATGTCATCAACAACCAGGCCGCAAACAACAGCAACAACAACAATAATCATAGCATCAGCAGCTGCTCCAGCACTTTGGCCGATGGCTGCAGCGGCAGTAACAGCAGCGGCAGCAGCACAAGCATCAACAATATCGGACTAGCTCTCGCCGGGAGCGACGGCAGCACGGCCATCTGTACCACGAATGGAAATGGACACGATAAGCAGCAGAACATAGTCGCAAAAGTGACTATTCTGCCAAGCGCGTTCGATCAACTTCTGATGTCAAGTCCCGAGCCGCAGCAGCAGCAACAACAACAACAGCAGCAGAAACAACCGCACCAGGAGCAGCTCCCCATGGAGAGCCCAACGTCGTCGACAGACCAGATCGAGTCGCAGAACACGGTGTATTTCGAAGGAATTCTCGACGTCGACGCTCTCGGCGGCAACGCGAAGATCTTGCGCGCCGCCGACGGTATGATTCCCGCGAAAATCATCCAAACCAAACCAGCCCGAGTCCGTACTTTCCAGAACGCCTCGGTTCTCCTGGACGCCGAGCCTTCTGAAGCCGGTGTGGGTTCCCAGACTATAAGCAGCATACGACCGGTCTGTATCGTGAATAAGCCCGATCAGCACAGCGGCGACGTTGTTCGCGGAATCGATGCTCTCCGGCCGGGATTCAATTTGCAGCTCCGACCAGACGCAACATTTTCGGTGAAAGTCGCAAACTCAGCCCAACGTCTCGATTTGACGCCTACGATCATCAAACCCGAAGCTGGGCTCGTCGACGTGACCAGCTGTTTGACGTTCGGGTCCGTCTCCGAGGATTCAGCGGCCGCTCACGCGACGGCGACTTCTACAGCAACTCCCAAATCATCGGAGATCGCTGAAAGTGACCTCAAGGAAAAAGCCGCCGTCACTGACGACAACATCGGGAACAACAGCGGAAGCTGCAGTAGCAGCTGCGGCGGCGGCGGCGGCAATAGCAACAATAACAACAACAACAACGGTGACAGTAAAGATTTACCAACGGAAGCCATCCTGAAGGCGGCCAGACAGTTGCTACTCCATAGACCGATTCACAATCCAATCGACAGCAGAGCGACTCGTTCCCCGGACGCGTTACGCTGTGCGGTGTGCAACAAGCAGTTTTCAACAACGTCGGCTTTGACGAAGCACAAACTCACGCACTCAAACGAAAGAAAGTTCGTATGTCAGCTCTGCTCAAAGGCGTTTAAGCGACAAGATCACTTGTGAGTACAGTCGGTTTTTTATTCGTTTTCGCCCCGGGAGTATCATGCTCATTCGATGAGTTTCTTAGTCAGGGTTTGAATCTTTCAGAAATGGACATTTGTTGACTCATAGAGAGAAGAAGCCATTCGCCTGTGATACGGATGGTTGCGACAAGTCGTATTGCGATGCACGCTCACTTCGTCGTCACAAGGATCACCACCACAACCCTTTGACTGTATCGACGAGCCAGGCGAACTCGTTCAATGACAGCTCCAAAGTAAGGTTTCCGTAGGCTCGACCTTACCATTATTTCCTCCTCATCACGGTGAAGTTTTCCGCGGAAGAACCCTTCCTCTTTCGGTAGCTGGCCAATCGAGGCGGAAAGACGGAGAGCAAATAAGTATTTTCCTCCACTGCGACAAGTCACTAAGGGGATTATAATCTTCGGAGCGAGCCTAGAGATTCTATTCCTCCCCTTCTCCTCGTTATGATCGCCAGCAAACAGCGCGGATTAGAGCGAAACCCTTGGCTGCCCCACCAGGCTCGTCGTGGGGACTCGCGACGGATTTGAAGAGAGAAAGAGAGCATCAAAGATACCACTCCATCCAGACGAACGTATCCGAACAAAAGAATTCTTCCGAAGATATTGCTCGGATAGAGCCAGAGACTCTAGTTTATACCGAGAAGTTCAAGCCTTCAATTGCACGCTTACCAGCCGCATTCCCTTGTGCTCTTTGTTTCCTCTCTGCTTGCCTACTGTCCCGCGGCGCAAGGACGAGAGACCGGGATCCGGCGTGGCATCAGAAATCTATCCCGACATCACCCGATAGGAGATGTCAGTTCCTATGGAAATCCGACAGAAAAGCCATTTTCCAACGGAAAATTTTCCAATGGAAACCCGATGAAGTCACTCACCTCGAGCGAGTCGGCTGCCGGGTTCCAACCGATCAACCTCCCGCGTTACACAGCATAGATTCACGGAATGAGAGCGGTCACGGCGAATCTACGTTTGACGTCCAGACCGCTCTGACCACTCCGCCATCCGTCGGTTCCTTGGCAGGACTTCGTTAGTGATCGCCGTCCCACGAGCGAGATGCCGCGCCTTTCCAATCGGGCTCCGATGCTGCTGTGACGCCCTCAAGAGCGTACCCCAAAGGTGGAGACAGCTCCTGAATACGCACAGTAGAACGTCGTTATAGACATCGAGGGACCTGCCGAAAGGGTCGTATCCGAGGTCCGTTACGTCAGAACATGGGCTCGGGGGCGGAATGTATTCGAAGACCCATTATGACTGCTTCGATCAGCTTGGGATCAATGACTTAGGTACATCCTAAGTCCGTCATCGGCCCCGCTTAATCCGAGACTGTGGTACGGGGAGCCCCTTGGGCTCGGCTGGAGCCGAGCCATCGGTCTTCATTTCTTCCGCGTCCGATTTTGCGGGATTTTCTGCTCGGGGTCATTATTTGTGGTCAGGATTTTTATTCTCAATATTATTTACGAGTCGATACTAATGGATGCGATCTGAAAATCTCAGCAGGTCCTCAAGGACAACGCTTCGAAGAAATCCCCGAAACCATGCAGCAACGGAAACAGTGTTCTACTAGATTTACTTCAATCTAAAACTCAGAAGGACAAAAAGTGAGTTCAAAATTCAAACTGAGTCGTGAAACGTGTTCTCTCGCCCGAGGATGTATCGAGTCTGTTCGGCTCATCTATGGATTCGGCTGATTTCAATTGTTCTGATTCGCAGTGAGGATCGCGTAGAATGCACTCTGTGCGATCGATCGTTCAAAAACGTTGCCGCTCTGAACGGACACATGCGATTGCATGGTGGATACTTGAAGAAAAGCGATGACGCGTCGTTTGCTGCTGCCACTAAAGGAGCTCGTACGCAACGGTTACGTTGTGCAATCGTGAAACCAGCCGACACACAAGCTCTGATGCCTCCAACAACTCCGGAGCAAATGTCCAACGGCCAAGTGATTCGTGCACTGCTCGGTGAAGTCATCTCTCAGAGGAGTCGCTCAAAACAGATTGGACAGTTCTCGTTGAAGAATGACAGTGATGTATTTGCGAGCCAGAACGATAACGTCGAATTGCCGCCCACCATCGAGATCCGAAGCCCGCCACCAGGCTTCATCGATTCGGTTCCATCACCGAACATCACGGTCGTGCCCGACGAGCCGGACAACGCCGGCGATTCCATGCTCCGGAGCGAGTCCGCCCTTGCAGAAAGCGAGAACCCTCCCAACGTCAACGTCTCCACGCTGGGATCTGCGGCGCGTGCGAACTCTCCATTCCTACTGTCTCCCGCCGGGGCGAATTCACGTTCGCCCCTAAACAATTTCCGAAGGCATTCCGAGAGCGATTCCATGCCAACGAAGAAAAACCGCGAGTGCCGCATCGCTTCAGACCCGGGGTAGGTCGAAATGACTAGATCCTCGTTCAGTCCGGGACTCTTGGTCCCTCATGGAGGAATTTCCGTAAGGCTCTCCCCTCGAACCACTCTAATTTGCTTCCCCTTCCAGATTCAACCTCGAGCCTCTCTTTGCCGACCTGGGGAGCCTGGCGGCTCACCGCGAGGATGACGAAGACTTCGGTGAACTTTTCGTTGATAATCCAGAGTTTTTCGTCGACTTCGCGGAGGACCCCTTCGAGGATGTTCCATCGACATCAGAAGGCGTTGACCACTCGGGCCAGGACCCCGGGAATTCGTTTGTTTTCGATCCGAAAATCAATTCCGATGATCTGGACTTCGTCGACGAGGATGGCGAGGACTGCGACGACGGCGACGGAGACGAGCAGAAGCCATCGAAGAACGATCTGGATCTGGCGGCCCACGTAATGTCTCTCAAGAACGCAGAGTGCGGGAGCACGATGCTCGAATCGCCGCAGGATCTTCTCTGCCGGGCGGTCAACTTCAAGCCGATCCAGGGTGATCGGAACGAGCCACTCGAGGAAGAAGTGAAGGTGGAGCGAGATGGGGAAGACGAGCGATCGACGTGCGCTCCAGGGGCTAACGAAGAAGACGAAGAGGAAGACGACGAGGAGCACGGATCTCGGCGTAACTCCTGTGCCGAGGACGCTCCACCGAGAAAGAAGCTCAAACCAAAACCTTCACCGCTGTGCATAACACAGTCGTCTTTGGTGGCAGCTCCGGCAATCAACTCACCGACTCCATATCAGTCGTTGCTCCGATCACCTCTTCTGAACACCACGCCGTACTCTCCGCCTCCGTACACCCCACCCCCGATGCTATCTCCCTGCAGGAAAGCAACGGGTCTCTTCTCGAACCTCGAGCACTCGATGTCGGTGGCGTCGACCTCTAAAGGTACACCGAATTCGGAACTTGGCAATGCCCGGGAGAAACAACCACCTCCCAGTGTAGACGGACTAGACGGAGACCAGCGTGCGGATATGTTTTCATCGATTTGTCCGTCTATTTTCGCAGCACCCGCATGGTCGTTCGTACCGGTCGCGGAGTCGATCGCTTCGGATGTGGTTCCGCATGTCAACATCGGGCCCCAATTCCAAGCCGCGATTCCTTCTGCTCAAAGCGGTGCTGTAGAGATACCTAGCACTTCGATCGCAAAACCAACAGAAGACTATGCAGATAGAGATGAAATGGCGGATCTTGTCTGGAAACCAGAGTACGCGCTAAACGTCACCGACGCACAGCGTAAGTTCCTCCTGGGCCTTGATCGTCGATGGCGCGGTTGCTGTCTAGTTTTCCGTCGGTGAATATCGCGATCCTCGAAGAAATAATTGTAATGCGTACGTGTTTCCGATTCTAGTGCAACTGTATCTGCGGATCGCCTCGAGCGGTTTGATCCAGCACGGTGGGGGTCGCAACATTGAATTGGCTTTCCATGTCTTAGCTCTCTGCCGAGGAGATCTAGACGCTGCGGTTCGGGCATTCGTGCAGAGCACACGGGGCTTTGCCTTGCCTCCCGACCACCATCTGCTATCATACAACTATCAAGAAAGTGAGATCTGGAGTCAGAAACAGATCGATGCATTTCATCACGCACTCATCTCTCACGACAAGGATTTCAGGTACGAGATTTTCGGAAGCCCTTTGTCCGGATCAGGAACGCATGTCACCCTATCCGGTGTATGATTACCGAGGAAATTCGCGACTAAAAATCCCATCTTTCCCTTCGGATTTCAGTGCAATAGCTGCGAGGGTTCGCGGAAAGGATATCAAAGCTTGTGTTGAAATGTATTACTTCTGGAAGAAGGTATCCGAGAATTCATGGATCGGCATTCGCCATAGAGCAATAGATCGGGAGAGCGACTGCTCTGCGTCGAGCCCGCATGACGGAGACCGAATTTCTTTGCAGTTTTGTGTTGACGAGTACCGTCGTTTACGTCAGTCCCGAAAGCGCAAAAGTATTCCCACCACGTACGAAGTCACCGCTGATTGCAATGCATGTGCTCGATGCCCGTGCAAAGGAGTCGGATGCTCCATTTGCCAGGATTGTTGCGCCGTGCGAGAGATACCCGGCCGCTCACTCAGCAACTTCAAAGAGGGTTCTTGTTCGTCCGAACAGTATTTCCCGTGCAAAGTTTGCGGCAGGTAATTATCGCCCGGAGGATACTTCAAGGAGACCCTGCTTCGCCTAATCTTTCCGGATATCGGCCCCCGGCTTATTCCCTCTCCACGCCGCGACCCGGGTGGCTCAAAACTCCTTGTGAACGGAGGCCTAATTAGGGAACTTTTTTTGCAGAGTTTTCGAGAAGATCAAGAGCCGCAACGCACACATGAAGCGACATAGCTCTCCAGTTCGCCATACTTTGAATCAATACGACTCAGAATCAGGATTTTCGTTCACGTTTTGAAGTTCAGCTCCAGCGCTTGGGCACAACTTTCTGATAGTCAGAAACTTGTCCCATTACATAACCTGGTGGTTTTCGTAGACATGCCGTTTGTCTTTATCGTAAACACTTCCCTGTTGTCTTTGACAAATCGTTGAGATCCCAGTGTTCGATCCATTATTCGGTGGCGTAGCTCAGCCTGTGGGAGGCGAAATGCCTCTCTCCCGGCGTAGGAACCATTGTTTCAAGAAGATCTCAGAAGTTGTTGAATTTTCAACTTGCCATTATTGTGCAACCATTGATGTTGATACGAGACGCGGCTTCGTTTCATGAACAGCACAATCGATACGATGGAACGCGTGTATTCGAGCTCCTTATACCGCGGGAGTGCAGACATTTTCTCTGCGATAACACGCCGGTACCGTGAAAGACTTATGGCAAGGCGAATCGTTTGAATTACTCTCCGAGGGGAACTTCTCATCATGTGGGGACGCTAGGATACGAGTCCGACGTGCCAAATTCGCCAAGCCAAAAACAATCTAATTGTGAGGAGGAGGGAATGAATTCCATACGCTCATTAGAGGGTTCAGGGTACAACAACTCTGAAAGAGGCTGCTTTCGTGTTGGGAAAAGAGTTGTCGTACACTGCTCCGGCGGGAAGACGACTCTGATTGCGGGGATCAGGCGGGGGCAATCGCGATTCTTCCCTCAGCGTCGGAGGAGCCGTCGTCATTTCAACTGATTTGCGGTGCCAAAAGTCTTGCAGAGCCCACCACATTCTAGGTTCGAAGCTCCGTATCCCCCCCTGTCGGAGGAAAACGCTCCAGTAACCCATTCGTTCTGAAGTGTTGTAGATTGAATATCCATGATCTACCTCATTGAGAGCTGTAAACTTTTGAAGCTCTCCGAAATTCCGGATCCGCTTGGGTCGAAATATGAAACATTCAGAGCCGGAGCGAAACCGCAGCTCTCAAGTCCAGTCGCCGCGCTCGGGCAGGGCGGAGCCAGTTCTCGCTCCCTGGAAGGCTCGGGGAGGAATATAGGTTTTGGTAATCTCCAAGAATGTCATCAGGGTGCTCAAACCGTAATGACCGCGGACGATACGTTGGTGACGGGGCTGGAGCGCGGAACGGTGCCGTTTGTAAACATGTAAACCCTATGCTGCTAGTGTTCGTTCAACTTATAATGGTCGTAGTTTCATTAACGATACTAGTCCCGTACCAGTGTGCGCCGTTCCTACCGTTGTCCGACCAGAAGTTTGCTCCAAGCCATTCACTCGTGCACCAAGTTCTCTTCTTTCGAAACGATTGCGTAACTGGTATACATACACTAACTGGGCAACTGCAAACGTACTCTTAAAAGAAGGGTATATGACGACCCATGATAATTCAACAATGATAATGATCCTGACAACAACAACAATAATAATAATAATGATAATAATATTGATGATAATGATAATATATCGATGTATTGAAACTTATTCTTCAAGATGAGCGAGGCCCGTTTCCGATTCCCAAGATGTGATAGAGTTCAAGACAGATGATTTCTCAATTCGTATCCTTCCTCTTTCATTGTTCACATCGCATCCGAACCCGCAGGATATTAAATCCGTGCCGCTCGAAGCTCGCGAGATCTCTCGATCCCATGGGGAAATTTCCCCGGCGCTGTATGATGGTGGAACAGAAAACACGCAGTTACCGATTCCGAGCCTTCGAGAAGCACGGACAACCTGTCGTCTATCTGATTTGAATCTCAACTATGATCATGTGTCAAACTTAGACGAGGTTGTATCCAGCGAGGGCGAACTGATCAGCCCTTCCCCCGAAGCACCCGAGTTCTTTTATCGATGCACAAGGTTGATAAAGATTTCGACGAGTTTAATATTAGGACCGCGGAGTTCCGCCAAGCAAAACAAGGAGCTCGAAATTACATTTGTATCAAGATTTCTCGTATGTCTTTTACTATATCTTTCAGTATCACGTCCATCAAGACCTTTTTTTCGCACTAAACAGGAACACTAGCGCAGGTCAGATCTCACCAACGTATACATTGATATTTATACGACTGACCTCGAGAACTTTGATTGTAAAGTGGATGATCCCTGTCGAACATTGGAATAAAACGTATTAGCTGTTAACAATCAGATTCAATCAAAAACGATTTCTGCTCGCCTACGCGCTCTTTTGATGATTTGCCGGAGCTCACGAAGCTTCCCGAATCTGCTGGAGACAGATCTCTCTAACTGAACGAAGCAGAAAGAATAGGCATAATACTGTGGCCCCGCACACATATGTGTATTAAATTCCGGGGACTCGTTCTGGTTGTCGATACCCGACACATCTCCGCCAATTTGCGTCATGCAATCTTCGAGAAAGAGAGATGCTGCTCGATCGAAGCGAAACCGTTCCGGGGTTTGGAAGCCGAGAACATCACAGATCATCACATCGTATGCCGTGGCTGTGTTGATTGGACTGGGAGGGATGTGTTGAAGGTGCTGTCGGCAAAGTTCGGAGTAGTAAGTCGCCATCGAGTCATTCCTCGAAGCTTTCCGCGAAGCTCCGGAATTCCTGACCTTCGAGGGACGAAACAGAAGGATGCGCTGTCACTCGATTTATGCATCGAGCCAGTTCTATCGAGAGGGGCTGCTCTCTTATCCATTCGGGGTTCGACTTCGCCGATTTTCAAATTTTCAATGGACTAGGAGCTGTCCAGCTGGACTCTTCAGTATAACCTCGGAATATGCCGGAAAGGGGCCATCGTGTGTCCCTAGATGGTTCTTACAGCGAACTCGCCCTCTCTGGCGGCTGCCGGTTTGATCTCCGAGGAGCCCGTAAACATATTCCAGGGGCTTTGGCACTGAACCCCCCAGAGGAAGTTTCTTCTTGATTTTTCCCCCCTCGAAGGAGCATTCCCCTTTCCTCGCGGGAATTCAAAACGTCACTATGGGGTCCCGAGGGAAGGACCCTTGCATAGCGGTACGTCATTCGGCTCGGAGCTATGTCTGTCTCCACTTTCTCATGTCGGTCAGTTCGCCCGTCAGTTCGTATCTTCCTATCGATTGCACACGCTGCACAAGGACACATCTCGGTGCCTCATCAGAAAACTCGGCGGTATATCAGCGGAGAGCGGAGAGAGACATCCGATGCCCGACAGTCCTCTGCATGTGAATGGAGTCGGCTGGACGCGGCTGAGAGCCTTTGAAAGCAGGAAGTCTTCACGAAGTGATACTGCTGTAGGATTCAATCATTGAATGTTATTCTACGGTTTTATCCGAGGCGACTTACAGGTGAATTCGCAAAATGATGGCTAGAGGAGCACATCATCAGTGGTGAGGTTCAAGGTGGCAGAAGGCGTTTAGATTGGATTCGTTTCGACCCCTCATGCGCACATATGATTCCCCTCATCCCTTCATCCCCGTCACACATAGCTGATTCCCGGGACGTCGATATCGTTGGATTCGAGACTCCCTGAGTCAATAATTTTGATTTTCCGAAGCTCTCTACTGCTGTCGCCTTAGCATCGGTCCTCTCTATGGCAGTCAGGACAAGTTTGGCAGAAGATCCGCTCGGGGCTTGCCGGACTCAATGCTGACCGTGGTGATACTTCTCAACTGCTTCGGTCTTTGGAATGGCTCGAGTGAAGCGGACTCCGAGACGACTAGACGAGCGACTGGGGCGGTTTCGAGGTTAGGCGTGTCCTTAGCACGCCCTCCCTCTTCCGCAACACGAACAAGAAAGGCGAGCTCGGATCGAATCTTAAAATCGGAAGGATTTTCGAACATAACATGTAAGAACATGGCATAGAGAAGTAGCGCCCCGGACTCCGATTCTGATTGTCGCCGTGTGTTGGAAGAGCATCGAATTCTGAAGCTTGAAGACACTGGTTAGCTGAAGCTATCCGTTTACGCTAGAAATATTCTTCCAGCAAAGAATGATCCTTCTGGTATGCATTTCGCGGTCTGCAAGCGACCTTCTCAATTGATTGCCTCCTCCCCATGATATAGGCTAGGTTCCAGAGTTCAGTCTCCACTCTTTCCCTTCCCTGAAAACTTCGAAAATCCATGGGGGATGCGGAGGCGCCCATGGAATGGAGATCGGAGCGCGTATGTGCGTTCTTATCTGTTCATTGTCGGGTCAGTATCTCCGCAGAGCTCGTCTACATAGAAGCCCGAGTGTCGTCGAGATCACTTTCGTGATATCGAGTCTTCGCAGCTCGCAGCAGCTACTTTTCAGGGTTCGACTAGGTGAACTAAGGCTCCGACGCCAGATCTTCATGATCGCCGATTAGCCATCTGGGGGTTCCGATCACCCCCCGAAGTCGAATCGCGCATCATGCGGCGCTCTCGTAAAGTACCAAGATTCTATGCGGTCGTTCCTCCCGAACTAGCGGAGCACGACGAGCAACCATCGCTGCTGCTGCCGCGGTAGTACTGCTCCTGTCGGTGGTGGTGTGTGTTAGTGAGCGGTGGAACGCCGCTCGTAGAGCCGTCGGGTTGTGTGTGGGTTTCTGCAAGAGCCAAACGAAGATGGCGTTCCCCAAAGGATGGCCAATGTTTCGGGAATTCAGCGAAACGACATAGTTCCAAATGTGCTCCAGCTGATTGTGCGCAAGCGAATCATCCCCATGAACTCAAATGGTGGAGTTCGGCAACGTTCTGACGGAAGCCGGTGACAGCGTGCGGCAGCGCCGACAATCTGCAAACACAGGAAGCAACAAGTGACATCAGTTTGTCGGAATCTCTTGTCAAATCTTTAGCTTAAATCTTGCCCGCAACAATGGAGCTCACGGTACCGCCGGAGCCAGAATCGGAAGCAGGCAAACCAGACGGCAAGAATGATTTCGCTGTTGACGTGAAATTCTTGGACGATTCCGTGAAAACGTTCCAATTGTCGCTCAAGGAAGAGGGTCAGATCCTATTCGACCAAGTCTGCCACTACCTCAATTTGGCCGAAAAAGACTATTTCGGCCTCGGCTACCAGGACACGCAAGGAGTCCGCTACTGGCTCGACTACGGTAAACGAATGGGCGATCAGCTCGGACTAGCCAATAGGAATCAGCCCCTGATGGAGTTCGAAGTGAAGTTCTACGTGCCCGATCCCACTCAACTCGAAGAGGAGTACACCCGGTACCTGTTCGCTCTACAAATCAAAAAGGATCTCGCTCTGGGAGATCTCGTCGCGGAATCTGAAAACGTCATCGCTCTCCTCTGTTCGTACGTTGTTCAAGCTACATTCGGTGATTACGTTCACAGCGAATGCGGTGACGGCGAATATCTGTCGAAAACGAAATTCACACCCAAACAAACGCGGCGTTTCGAAGAGCTCGTGATGAGCTATCACAAAAAGCACGTCGGCCAGTCACCGTTCGATGCCGACTTGAACCTTTTGGACCACGTCCGAAAATGTGAGCTCTACGGCGTCAAGATAGTGAGCGCACGAGACAACGGACAGGTCGTTCTCAACCTTGCCGTGGCGCACATGGGCATTCTCGTTCTGCAGAGTTCGACGCGAATCAACACGTTCTCATGGTCGACGATACGGAAATTGAGCTTCAAACGCAAGAGGTTCCTCATCAAGTTCCATCCCACCGAAGGTTACGGCTACTACAAGAAAGTCGAGGAGTTCACGTTCGATTCGAGGAACGCAGCAAAGAGCTTCTGGAAGCGCTGCGTTGAAAACTACTGTTTCTTCAGATTGAGCGAACTGCCGAAGGCTCCCGTCAGACGAAACACAACGAAAATCTTCTCCAAAGGTTCCTCGTTCCGCTACTCGGGTCGCACCCAACAGCAAGTGCTCGAGTTCGCACGCGACGCATGCGAGCCGTCGCGGGGCGCAGCGTTCCGTAGGACTCTGACCCTCCGCCAAGGCTGGCCATCGATCGGGAAGCACTCCGTAGACGCTCCGAGTCGGGGTAGCGCCTACATCACCGCGACCCCACCCCCCGCGTCTACGTCGTCACCGATCGTGGAAGAAAAACGATTAGCTCGAGAAGATCAACACCGGAGATCGCTGACCTCGAGGAGTGACCACGGGAATTCCCGTCCACAGAGCTTGCGGCTAATCGCAGAGACGAACCGAGTCGGGAACTTCTTGGCCGACGACGGCCCGGCCAGGAACCTGTTCCTGGAACTGCACTCGTCGCCAACGCAAACCCCGTCGAACAACAGCAGACCGAATTCATTGCAAGTCGAGGAGACTAGCTACTACGTGTCTAAAGAATTGCTCATGACCGAACGCACGTATAAACGCGACCTGGAGATCATAACTTTTTGGTTCCGTAATCATTTCGACAAGACAATCGGGTGTCAGCAATCGGAGGACGAGAACTCGGTCGCGGACGTAGCTTTCATTCAACAGCTTTTCGCCAATTTAGAACCGATGTTCAAACATCACTGTCATCTCTTGAGGGACTTAGAACATCGGATAGCTGCCATGGAGGGGCGACCAGTGACCGGAGTCAACCCGGTGAGCCTGGAGGATGTCGGGAGTCTTCTCTGGGAATACTGCGACCTTCTCGTTCCGATTTATCAAGAGTACGCGAGCAAACTGCTCAGCTTACTGGAAGCGTACGAGGAAGCGTTCAACTCAAGCGCCAGCTTCCGTTGTAGCATCGAGAGTTTCGAGATGCATAAATCGTGTTACGTGCCCCTCACGCTACTCTTCACCAGACCGCTCCACAGACTGTCTCACTACGCGCGCACTTGCTCGAAATTGGCCAAGTGTTACCACGCCAACCATCCGGACAGCATACACTGTCGGAATGTCATCCAAAAACTGAAACCGGTCATCACGCCGATGAACAGCGAAGCTCAGAAAACGAAGAACCGGGTGAAGCTCATGGAGCTCGAGCGCGATCTCAAGGACGTGGACGGAATTCGCAAGAAGCAGTTCCTGCTCGAAGGCTGCCTACTGAAGCTCTCGAAAAAGGGGTTCCAGCAGCGGATGTTCTTCCTGTTCGACGATTGCCTCGTGTTCGCTGACCGATGTCCCGACAGTCCAGGTTTAAAGTTCAAAGCTCGCGGCCAAGTACAGCTGAGAGGCGTTGTGGTGGAGGCCAGTGAAGCGCGAATGGGAAACGAATACTGCTTCACACTTTACGCCCCTCAGCGCGCACTGACGTTGGCCGCACCTTCGGAAGATCAACGACGCCGCTGGCTGACTGCTATCCAGCGAGCCGTGGACGCGTGCTCTTTCCCTGATGAAGAAATTCACGTGTACAGCACGCTTCGTTCCTGTTCTTCGTCGGATGCATCTCTTGACACGGCTAATAACAACCACATTAACAACGGTAAAACCAACGGCGCTGGTGGCCGCCACGAAGACAATGACGTTGACGCTGAGCTCCGGAACAATGAGCGTAACATAATGAGCGATCAGAACATCGTGGTCAACGGCAGCACCGTCAACAACAACAACAGTATCAACAACAAGAACAATAATAATAATCAATATCTCCATCTTAACAAGAGCAACCAATACCCTCGTTGTAACACAACCCTTCATGTTTGCTGGCTTCGTCAAGTGAGCGCCGCCCGGGACGATTACGAGAAGGCCGGTCTCACCCAGTGCATGTCCGGATACCTTCTGCGTAAATTCAAGCATTCGACCGGCTGGCAGAAATTGTGGATAGTTTTCAGCGACTTCAGCTTGTTCTTCTATAAGTCATACCAGGACACGACGCCGCTCGCTTGCTTGCCACTGCTTGGTTATAGTGTTGGTTTTCCGGATGCGGCAGATAACATTGACAAGTCCTTTGTAATTAAGCTACAGTTCAAGTCGCACACGTATTTCTTCCGAGCCGAGAGCGAGTACACTTTCCAGCGATGGCTCGAAACCATTAGGACGGTCATACACGATCCTAACTGAAGATTTAGATCTGTTAGGCTCATCGGGTAACCCTTGGAATATGACACGATAGGCTCGGAACTCGCGGCGAACGAGTGACATTAGTGCCGATGTGTATGAGAAGCAAGGTGTCGTACAGCCAGCTCTGCTCTTATGCTGCCCAGTCTGCTCATGAAGCTTTTTTACAATTTTGTACCAATCCACGTATCACGTTATGATATGGCTGCATCATTTTCGAATTTCTACAGAGTATGTCCTTCCTTCAGAGTATGGGACTTGAGGGTATAACCCCGTATCGATGACGCTCCCACATCTCAAACGGGGCAGAGCGGCCGTTCGCTGTTCAGTCAAGAAGCAACTTCATTATTGAAGCCTTTTTACACAAGCAGATCTAATGGAAGGTGGAGCACAATGGGAATCGGTGGACTATAGATAAGGCTCCACTGACCTCAGTGTCGAAAGGTT
Source organism: Galendromus occidentalis (assembly GCF_000255335.2). Lineage (NCBI taxonomy): Eukaryota > Metazoa > Arthropoda > Arachnida > Mesostigmata > Phytoseiidae > Galendromus > Galendromus occidentalis. Next base: position 351,900 of record NW_003804572.1, read on the forward strand.
TATATTGAGCGTCATATGCTTTGCCCTATCACGGTATGGATCGTTGAATAAACAGAATTTCTATGCAAACCTTCATTTTCCCAGAATCGATTCCGCAGCAAATGGATGAGGACGCGGACGATAGGTCCCGGGGCGCATGGATAAGAAAGCGGGCGGACGAGGGGACAGCGAGATCGAACAGATAGAGGTAGCATTTTTGGGGCGAGAAAAACGTGACACATTTCCGGAATTTCTTGTACGATTCAGTCTTCGATTCATGAAAAATTACCGAGCTCTGCTGTCGATTGGACAACATTCCTGCATGCGGCTGAAGCCCTGTCCGCAGTTTCCCATTTTCGCCACGAGCCACTATTTCCGAGCGAGTACGAGCTTACTCCCACACCACGGTGTCGATACCGGTCGAATAAATCGAAAGAGTCCCTTGTTCGAATGCGCCTTGCTGTTGTTTAGGCGATTACGGCGACGGCCACACATCTTGCCGCTTTCGGATCACAGAGGACAGAACAGCATCACGTCTTGTCTAACAATGCATAGAAGTGATAGAAATTTCATCGGCTACGTCAGAATGTTCCCGCAAGTCACCATCGACTCCAAAAGAGGAACAGAAAATCGGATGCAGCCGGACGAAGCTTTCGAAGCGGACATTAATTTAGAAACAGAGCGGAACTGGTCATAGGAACAACGAACCGATCGAGTGGGAGCAGCAGTTTTCAAGGAAGTCGAGTGTTCGGCGATCACTTCATTAGCAGCCCTGACATGAGAACTAAGTAAGCTAAAGTTAGGAATGCACTGGAAATGTTTTTGTCCGAATCCTAAATAGCCGTCAAATAAATTGGACGCGGCTTTCGAAATACACTGCTTCTATTTTCGAATTAGAAATCGCTTAACGGTTTGCAAATCTTTCTAGAACGTGGACCGAACGACAGCGAGTAATTCTCACGAGTCGTTTGGCTGTTACGGGGGAACTGGGGAGGCACTTCCACATTGACCGTGCAAAAACTCGTACTGTGGGATACCAATCGGAAGCGGCTGGTCGATCCATTGATTGAAACAATGGCAGTCACTTCCCCCTGCCTCGTTCCGACAACTCCCGGCCCGACCAACGGAACCGATGTGGAATTGCCGCTCTTCAAACATCGTCTGGCGAAGCGCGCTTCGCAGTTTGCCCCGCCCGGGATGTTCACCTGCGAACGCCCGCGTATGTACGAAGCGACGCCACAATGGATATCATGGGAAATTTCTTGATTCTCCTCGGGAACAATGAAACCCGGAAAGCCCAGTTGACCACTTATTTCATTCACCGTAAGGATCTCCCGAGTGTGTTTGTCATTATGAAACCCGATGATTCGGCCGGTGAGGACTCGGAGGGCGCGGAAGACAGCGTCGTCCTGATCTACTGCGCCTTGACTCTCACCTCGGTGCGCTCACCGCTCACTCATATGAGCGACGCGCGATGGATATGGCTCCGATCAGTAGACTCCAAACCCTCTCGCCGCTCATTGAGTTCTCGCGTTTGTTGAGAAGTCGCTCCGCGGACGATTATCCCGGAAGCGGCTGGCTCGCGACGGGCTTTCCGGAGCTGATTGATCGTTTGCGGTTCCGACAATTAAACGGGGTGGTCTTAAGGATACGGGAGGATCTCGTTCGAGTTGCTTAAAGGGAGCCCCCGAGGTTATTCACTTCGTGTTTGCATCCGAGGGGACTGAACTTGCAGAATATTCCCAAATCGGTTCGGAAGGACGCTGTACCGTCCGTGGACGGAGCCTCCCGTGAAGTCACGAGGAGTCACGGATTTTCAAATCTCGGCTGTCTTCACGGAGCCTCGATGTCGATTCGGCGTTGGGATCACGATCACCTGTACAACTAATGGTTTATTCGAACTCTCGGTCAGCCCGTCCCCTACGCACCTCTGGGAGCTCCTACAGAACGGGTCGCAGAAAATTGCTACTCCTTCGTTTCTCCCGATCGCGTTGCATTGAGGTACTCCTGGCGAACTCGAGGACGCTGGGGGAAACTCATATTGACGCAGTGCAGAGACTTTTGTTTGTGAGTCGATTAGTGAAGATGTGTACGTGGAAAAAATGAGACCTCACCCGTAGCCGGAACCGACCGCCCATGAGTACCGCTCGAAATCACGCCAGACTGAGAATGAGTCACATCTGCATGACAATGCCCGCACTCCCAAAGAGCGTTTTAGGTGGATCGAATCTCCCGTAGAATTGGTTCGGAGCCTGCCCTATCAAATGGGATGGACTTTCCCAGCATTCCGGAGTCGTCATGAAACAGCGCGGCGCCTCTCAAGGACAAGCGGATACAACCCTCTTCTCGAAAGAAGCAGAATCGATTCGGGGAAGTAACGGGATATTCCCGATCCGTGCGCGTTGACGCAAGCCTAGTCGACAGGAATTGGAATCAGATGAGTCCACCGGACGGGAGAGCAGCATCTGAGCACGACCGTAGGCCGCACGGAATCGAGCAGTTCCGGACGAATGAGAGCCGGAACCTCCCAGATGATCCGACGGGCTGAATGAACTTGTCGGAAGCTCACTTTCATGTCGATCCGGAGAGCTAATGTTTGATTTGCGGTGGCTGCGGCTCGCTCTTTCACCGAGTGCGACCCAGTCAGCCACGCGTCGCTCTCGCGCGCGACCTCCACCCGCATTCTGGATGATTTCTGACTTGTGACTTCTAGAGCTTCTCGTGTCGGAATATATTTCCTCTGCTCTTCACAGTGTGACGATAAAGATTTCTTGTGAGGGGGAACCTCGACCGACCATGGATTCGCTTCCGACTCACAGAAACAGGAGGTCGGCAGTGTTTATTCTGGTGCGATCGCTTTCCATCGAATGCGACCGCGCAGATTGATTCCGATCCGCAGTTGCAGCCAGCCACTTCAATGTCCAAATAAACCGAATTCGTCGTGAGACCGATCGAGTATCGTTCCGTCCGTACTGATTCGCTGTGGTAGTAGCCAAAACTACGGCGTGCAGTCTCTCGCCAATCACTGTTTCTGCTCAATTGGCGGCCAGATAGTCGGTGGGCTCGCCGCAGTTTTTATTCAATATTATTTTTATTCATTTCAATCGACGGATTCGTTCTTGAGCGTTCGGCGGTGGCGAGCTGGTCGAAGGTGACAGAGCGGCGCCTGCATCATGACTCGGCTGTTTCTCTTTTCTCTTAATTTCGTAACTAGCGTCTGAACGATGAAGTCTGTCGATGCAGCTGAACACTCGTCAGGCGACGATCGGAAAGAGGCTTGAGGAAAGGATCGATGGACAAACGGACTGACAGGCGAGCAGACAGGCAGCCTGATGAAGAAGCGACTAGGGCCCAACTAGGTCCTGGTAGTCTTCTAGACAGACAGTGGATCTAGCAGGGCGTCAGGAAAATCAAACAAGCGAGAAAGAAGCTGACGAAGAAGCGGTTTCGCGCTATCTGCAAGCCCTCACCCCTCGCGGTGAGACGCGCTGCTGGGCGGCAAAGCTCACAGCCACCAGTTGGTGGGATCGGACGACGGGACTCACACCACCACCACCGTCACTTACGGCAGTATAAGAACCCCGCTTGTTGAGGGCGACGAGCGAAGGCTGCAAACGTCGTTGTGCACTTGATAAGGCATGGATTGCCGAGCGGGTCTACGGGAGTATTCGAGATACTTTCCCATGTGAATTCGGTGCGCGATCCCGACTCGGTCAGACGTTGACGGGGTGGACCATAGGCGTGTTCTGTGCGTGTGTGATCGTTTTTGAATCGTCGTTGAAAATTTACCGTGTTCGACAAACTGGCGGATTTTCCCCATCGAGCGATCGAGCGTTTATGTTGTCGCCGTGCGTGTCGTCGTTGTCGTCTCCGCCGCCGCCGCCTCGATCACCGTCACTGTGCTCCTTCGGCAGCTGATTCTTCGAGCGCTTCTTACGGTTGTGGTCATACGAGTGAGAATAGTGGTAGTTTTGCTTGTTGGTGCTGTCCTACAACTTCCGTTTTCACCTCTTCTTTCGTAATAATCGCCGCCGCCGCCGCCACCGCGTCAGCCGGTGCTGGAACTGCTGAAAATCGAGTTCGATGAGACAGCTGTGGCGAATTCCAGCCTGATGTGATAACAAGTGCGTGCGTTCGTGGGAAAATACTGTTACTCCTACAACGATACGCGATGAAAAGTTCCAGTCGCTGTTGGCTAATTCCCGACACCCGCGTCCTAGTCATCCTCTTCTTCTTTGCCAACAGTCATCTCGGACCCGCAGCGGTCGGGGGCTCGAAACTCGCAGCAGGTGCCGTTGCTCATGCACCGTTCGAAATGCTAACGGGTAACATCTACGCACCGTCGTCGCTGTTAACGTCGCCGTCGCATTCGATAGCCGGAAATCTCAGCTACGAAAATCCGACGTTTCGGCGGGCCAGATCCGTGCTGCAACGCCGACAGTACGGTGGGGAAGATGTCGGAAGATCTTCGGCGGCTGCCTGCGCACGCACAGATGGGGAATGCATGTCTGTACTGCATTGCTATATTTCGGGAGGACAGACTACCCGTCGTTGCGGCGGTTCGATATTCTACGCGTGCTGCTACAAGCCGGTAATGACTCGCAGTTCACCCAATTTCGACCTTGGCTCCGTGCTCGGCTCGGCTAATGCGCTACCAGTTAGTTTCGGAGCTCCCGGTATTGAAACTGAAAAAGCCATTGAAAGCGGCTTCGACGATAACGCTGTTTGCGGCCAGACAAGCAATCACAAAAAACTACAAAGAAGAATTATTGGCGGGGACGACGCGAACTTTGGCGAATTTCCTTGGCAAGCTCACATAAAGATCGGACGCCAGCAATGCGGAGGGGCATTGGTCAGTCATAATTACGTACTCACGGCGGCGCATTGCGTTCATCTCAACCCGCTGCGTCGAATCACCGTCGTGCTCGGTGCGTTCGACATCCAGTCGACTCGGTACGCGCGGAGCTCGTCCGCCCGAACGTACCGGATCGTCGAGAAGAAGATCCATCCGAATTTCGCGTTTTCTGCCTCGCAACCGGACCGCTTCGATGTCGCGCTGCTCCGATTGGATCAGCATGTTCAGTATCAAGAGAACATTTTGCCCGTTTGTTTGCCGCCGCGCGGATGGACATTCGAAGGTTGGCGAGCGACTGTCACCGGGTGGGGGAAAACCGATGCGTCGCTGAACAACCGTTACGGAACGCGAGTTCTTCAAAAAGTGCAAGTGCCCATCATTACGCGACAGGAATGTGAGAAGTGGCATCAGCTCCGCGGCATCCACATCAAGATCTTCCCAGAAATGATGTGCGCCGGCTACAAGGAGGGGAAACGCGATGCATGCGTAGGCGATTCAGGAGGCCCGATGACTTTATTCCTGAACGGTCGATGGACTATCGTGGGAATAACCTCGGCCGGTTTCGGATGTGCGCAGTCTCATCAGCCCGGAATATATCACCAAGTCTCAGTGTCGGTGGATTGGATACTCGCGAACCTCTAGGAACCTGAACGTTCGGCAGTGACATCCCGAACGAGGGCATGACTTATTTCAGAGGAAGCGGCCGCACAGCTTCCATCCGAGATATTATAATTCGCCAGAAAACAGAAATCGTTGTCGTACGATTTTTCAAAGAGGCATCACCTTGAGCTCTGATGTTGGTTTCCGTGGGGCTGTAGTGTTGCCTGTGTTGTTGCGACATGCTAGTCACATGCAGAAGAAAACCGAGAGAGACAAATGAGCTGAAGAGCAAACGAGACGGAGGGGCAAACTTCGTCGAGGAACGACAAGGGAAATTGACGACAACCACGACGATGATGATGATTATTATGCCAGCAGCCAAAGACGAGTCGGGAGCTACACAATTCGCGACAGAAAGCACGGTGAAGGAGAACTTGGAAACGATAGGAACTTCTCTCCTGCCCCGCAGGCTCCCAAGCGGACTATTGTTTCGCGCGTACAGGCTCTTGCCTTGCCGTGCTGAGTGCTCTTTGACCTGTGAATGTTTTGCTCATAATTGTCCCTGAAAGATACCAACTCAGTCCTTCATTAACTTCCCCGCGACGGCAACAACAACAACAACAACAGCGATGACAGAATTCCAGCTGTTTGGAATACCGACGTTTTTTTCCCAAGGGATCATACATACATATATCACTGTCGCTGACCGGCATTGTCTTCAGGCCCGAGCAGCTGGTGTCATGGCGTGTGAAATTGTCGTCGTTCCGGACAGACCCGGCTGATCGAGAGTAATATATCGCAAATTAGATAAGCAAGATTGCCATCTTCGACTGATCGAACGGAACCCGGCATCGGAATCTGGATTGTGAGCACGGGGCTGGAATATGTAGGTGCAAGCGTGAATCCACGCAGTCGGAAGGTTCGATCGTGGCGATGCAAAAAAAATCTGGATCTGACTCCGAATCTGATCGTAAGGCCTCATCATACGAAGTGGAACACAATCAAAGGCAGCCTTATCAGCAACGCACAGTGCCTCAACATTGGATTGGCGGAGAGTTTGAGTCGAAACTGGCCGACGGCAAATGGTCTGCGCTGCCCTCAGCAAACTTCGATTCATCGATCCGCGTTGAGACGTCGGGCTTTCTCAGAGCCTTCCGCCGCCTTCATTAGAATATTTTCTCTCACAGAAGTCACGTGAAACACTCAGGATACAAGATGTCAAGTGACTCATAGCCATCATACCATTCGACCGTTTGAATTTCCACTTTGCTGTGATAGTCAGTTGCAGGTGTTTTTCTTCAACTCATACCATCGAAGACTTTTGTCATGAAAAGTTGTTTTTTGTTAGTGAGTGTCAACTCTGGCGGGCGGCCTATAAGCCTGACCACTATCAGATTGTTGTTTGTATCAAGCCGGCAATTTGACTTGAGAAATGAATGCCTCCGCGAACTCTTGGACGTGCGAAGAATGCGGCGGGACTTTTTTGTCGTGTCGAGGCTCTACGCGCGTCATGGCCATTGCCCCCCTATAGGACCTTCATGTAGCCTTTTACTTAGGTTCATCCCTATAAGGGCGATCCCCGAGAATGTCTGCATAGTCGCCTGTCGCCATCGGAGCTGTAAGAAGGTAGAGGATATGTGCTGCACGAGTGGGAACACGCGAGAGAGCGTACGTTGAAGGATTCTACCGCGGGAATGATGGGGGACGAAAGAATGTATTCAGACGGAGTGTTTGATGATGCTTGTCCGTACCTTGATGCCAGATTATCGAATACGCGAATATTCGCCCTCGGATTGTAGATAGAGATATAAATATATACATAGGAAACTAGGAACCAAGCTAGATGTGTTTGTTGAGATGAATAAATCGTTGACGAGATTCTCAATCATGGCCTTCCTCTTTCTGGATGGATAAGTCCGATGTTTATAATCGCTTAGATGCCTCCTCAGCTCGGCCCGACTCGCTTTTTGTGAATAAGAACATCTATTTAGGGTCGGGGAAGCGACTTCTGCTTATTTGTTCGTTCAATGTTTTTCAGATACGTCGCTGACCGAAACGAGTTTTCACCCCACTGATTCCGTCGATTGACCCTGATTCCTAGAATGCGAATACTTGTCCGGAAAGATCCGAAACCGACAAGCGAGTTCTCCTGATTTGGGGGGACGATTCTTGAGAATAGGAAGAGTTTTATTAGCTCAATTCCACTCCACGAGGTTCTCTATTGCGATTGTTGCTGACTAACTGCAGGCGTTGAAGACTGCGGACTTCACCAGAATTCGTTGCTTTCCCGGGACCAAGCCGCTGATCAAGTGAATTAGTGCTTCTTGTTTTCGGAATTTGACGCATGTCCTGATATCAATTGACAATTGACGTCCGGCAGTACCTAAACGAGAAACGTTCGTTTCCTTTTTCCGGTGTTACTGGTGAATCATTCAGTGGTTTTTTGAAGATCACGTTCGGTTACGACGGCATCGGATTATTTGAGCGGAGCCGATTCGTGATTCCAGCCAAGGCGCTGCTATACGAGGGCTCCGTTCGATGTCGGACCGACTTCGACGTCGTACGGCAAAGCCGAGTACTTGGAGGGATCTCGCGCCTCGGAAAAGTCTTCGAGCCATATGAGAAATATAGAGAATGCATCACTAGTCAAGCGAGAATTATTCACTCTGAATTCGTCCGCGGGAAGGTTCTCCCGCGAGCCATAATCACGGTGCGATCATTGACGCGCGTTTCGGGAAGGATATGGATATTTCTCCTGTCGCGCGCTGTTCGACCACATGCGATCCGTGAGGTGTCTTCCGAAGCTCGTGCATCGCCACCGTGAGCGTACGGCAACAATTCGCTGCAAAAATAGCGCTCATCGCTATTAGCCACTTTCAGGAAATTCTTGCGTATACGCAAAAAAAAGAAGAAGGGAAAGTGTTAATAATCCAAGGTTGCGTAAATGGCAAGTGAAGCAGACCGAGAAAACACGACAAGGCTGCTCGAGTCGGAAATAGAAGAAAGTCGTTCCAGGCACTAACTATAGAGTGATGAGATCCACAAGGACTCGATCACCGAGCTGAATCCTCGCATGCAAACCGCACAAACGAGATGATCCCCTAAGAGTTGTCCAAGCGAGACGCATGATCAAATCTGAAAAGGTCGATGCTCCTCTTCATTTGACACATCACCGCTAGTCCCCGAGAGGAAACGCCATCCGAGACGAGCCAAGATCCTCATTCGGGGAATCACAGGCTTTCGTATGGGAATCACAGCTGTTCAGGGCTGACTTGATCCCGGAGAACGTTTGTTCGAATCGAAGTCTGTGTTTTTGGCATAACTCATCTCCATTCACCCTTCACATCATCGCAGTTTTTGATATTCCGCTCCGTGACTTCAGATCGCCCCAGCGGATACAGACTCATCTTTTAACCTTCTTTCGAAAAATTGCTTCTAGCGCGCATTGCGAAATCCTCCGCGGTGGATGCAGTGAAGTGTTCAGTTTAACCATTTGAATGCTTCAGTCGACTGCGCGTTTTTGGTAGCCGCATGATACCTTCGCAAGTCAGAGCGCAGAAGTACAAATAACAACAACGCACGGTTCGAATTCATCGAGCGTCACTCCATCGCCGGCTCTTCTTCTTATTGATCGAAGGATTCAGTGAGAAAAACGTCTCGGCTCGCTATGTTTGCCGATTCATATGCGAGCGTGAGAATATGCCTTCCTCATGGTCGCGCATATGTTGGTCAGACGAAAGACGTCCAAGTGCAGCTGTAAATCAGAACATTAATCTATTCCAATGGCTGAATGCACTCCCTTCCGAGCAGATCCCGCGACTCCGTTACACAGGTCCCATTTGAGCGAACACTACCATCAGATCACACGAGTGATTATGAATTATATCACAATCATCATTTATGGACATGTTTCCGAGCTCGTCTTGCGGCCGCTCACCGCTCAGATGGGAGGCTTTCCAAAACGATGCTTTATGCTGATAAATGAAGCACACAATGGGGAATTCGGAAGAATGAACACGGTATAAAAATGTTGCCCAATGTTTTTCCACGTTTCCCGCGATTGAGTTGCGCGCTCCCTCGGAGCGTCTTCATGCTGTGAGAGTCGCTCCTGTTGACCATCAGACGCCCGGAGTTTCATCCCAACATACATAGTGCTCACATCTTAGAAGCTTCCTAAACCAATCGAGCCAAGACAGGGAAGTCGATCAGATGAAGTATCCAATCATCGTTTCGAGGAGATACGCCAAGTTGGACTTCGGACAAGGCCGCTGAAAAATAATCCGATGTCCCATCGGAGCGTCCTCTCGCGTAACTGTTACCGCATACACAGCGTTCCTAGTCTAGACGCATCGATGATGCTTCTGGTCAATATTCGCGAATAGTTTGTCCGAGAAATGGAAGAACATCAACGACAGATAAAATACACAGGCGTCCTGTTTCCTATTTGTGTCTGTGTATGCCAGGGACCCTGCTGCCCGGTGGAGACAAATTTGCGGCGACCGGCGCGACGGTAGAAGACCGAACTGCCGAAAGTGAACTAAGCCGGAAGCGAAATGAAAGAGAAAGAGGAGGAGGAATAGAAAAGAAGCTGGTGTCTTGAAGACATGCTTGTCGCTATAGCAACCAACGGCGACGATGGAAAACTGACCAGCAGCGGCGGCTTTGGCGACCAGCCCCGGGGCTTGAAACAGGCATACACTTCAAACTAGATGAATTCTCGCTCCATATCGTTGCTATCATCGGACAATGCTGTTGGAAACAATCCGTCCCGAGAGATATCCGAATCGCTGGGAATGATGGAAAAAACAATGACGAAGATATAAGAGGAGAGATTAGAATTCCAACGCATGGGAGTTCCCTTTTCAGGATATGACGCCAAACGACAGCTGAAATAGCCGTCATTCTAAGAAATTTTGACACTTCCAGACATCTGAATCACGCTTCTGAAAACACCATACGAAGGAGATCTGGTGAAGTGTAGTTGTTCGCGAATTTCGGGCTACTCCTCGTTTCCTGATTTCGCAGGATGTGCCATCCATGTCTAGCTCCTTCTCAGAATGGAAAAAGAGAGGAGTCAAATCCAGTGCATCATCACGTCGCGTTCGTCGCCTTGCGGAAGCGACCTCCTGATAGAGATCACTCCTGTCCTTGGTCTCGAGTCTCGACGGACCTCAACGTTCTTACGTAAGCGAGGAAATTACAGAATATTAGATACGAAGCGATCGCTGACACCTTACCCACGATCTGAAGGCAGCCATCGAAAGCAAACGTGTTACGGTTATTCGTTTGCCTTCACGAACACTGCGTGAATTACCCTCCTCGCCCCGGGTTCTGAACGCATAAGCTCAGAGGGCTATTGATCCTCCTTCAAATATCAAGACAAGCAGAAGCAACTTCGGGAAATTGATATTTCCAGCGCGCCGCGCGAATGCCGAATTTCGGGATTATGGAAGCTTGTCTCTTCAGCAGATACACAACCGCGACTGGAAGCGCCGCGAAAGTGTTCGACGGGAAGCTGTTTTCTCGCTCCAAATCGATATTTGCGAAAACCCACCCGCATTATATCATTTTTCTCGAGATGTAGAAAAAGCCCGCTCCACGGTGGGCGGTGCTCGTATCCCCGAACATTTCCTGTCGACGCCCTGATCAAGTTGTCAGAAATGCTTCGCGGAGCACCTCCCCGGAATATGTGAACATTTCAACCTACCGGAACTCTCTCTGCCTCGCTTGGGAGCAGCATTCTACCGAGATGTCTGAGGATATGATCTTCATTTCACCGACGAGTAGTGTCCATCAGATTTTATTTAAGGCGCGCTTCCAGCTCAACATTTGACGTCTATGGGGAGCCGCATGGAATCGCAGCTACGAAGCGCGTCCTATTTTTTGCCATGCCTGATACCCCCTTCACCACACGAGCTCCCGCGGATTCCGAAATAACGGTACTCGGCGTGTGGGATTCCCGAATGATGTATATTGACTCGGTCGATACATGTGAGAGTAAACTCCCCAGAGAGTTTGAGTCGTCAGTTTTCGGGAAAGTTTTGACGATATCAAATCGATGAACTGCGGTTCTTATATCGGCAGCGACCCCTTTCTGATTTCACACAGTATTGCCTGGAGGTATTAGAACAACTCCGCTAATCACAAGCTGAACTTTCAACGACTCGTTCTGAGATCAAGATCATTAAGTCATATGTCGCCCCATTGAATTGATTAGATAAGCTCCGAACATTCGCTTGCAATTATCATAGCTTTCGAAGGAACATTGAAACCTTATTACTTGTTGCATAATAGACCCACCCAAGTCATCTGCTCATTGCGATTCAAATGGCGAATTACCCCTTGATCAAAAATAAGCCATAATGTTCTCATGCTCAGCCCGCTGAAGCGCGTTCTACCAGGCTGGAAAGATTGCTGTATGCCCCGCTTGAATCCGAACGCCCAATTTCAAGAGCAGCTAATGGATACGTCGATTCGTATGCGCATCTCCACTCCCATTCGGAAACATGGGACTGCTCCGTGAAAAACAAATTGAGAAAGCTACCCCGTCTCGGAGCTTGAATCAGGGAGGCCGACAACGGCTCCTGATATCAGACGCTTAGCGTGTCATGAATTCAGCGTCCTTCGATCAACTAACGGTGTTTTGTCCAAAGTTTCCGGCGCCAGTCAACTCTGCCAAAAATCGAGCCTCAGGGTGATAGCTTTCGGACTTCGCGAACGATCGCGTGGTCCTCAAAATGAGCGGAATACTTATTAGGATAGATCTGGGGACACCCGTTTTTATCGAGATGGGGAGGTGGGCATTTTTGGGATAGTGTGCGGCTGGTAATGGGAGCTGTCATTCCTTTTGAGGTACAGCGTTCCGGAGGAGTCGGAGGAAGATTGCTTATTGAGATGGATGATTATCGCGAGAAAAGGCCATGGAGGTATGAACGTCACACCTCGCCTTCGTCGCTAAATAGAATGATTCTCAACATGTGCTCGAAAGACAGACCTCGCTCGTGGGTCGCTTTTTGGAATACACCCATGAACCTTGCTGCTATCTTTCTGGGCGCGAGCTCCCTTACGGAGAACGTTTGTTGTGTTTGTTTTGCGAGGTGCCTCAAGCGCGGGATCGTCAAATCGGTATCGCTTTATGAAAAAGAAACACTAGAACGAAGCGCAGGCTGGGAGCGAGGGAGCCATATCTGAGGTCGGAAAGTCTCGTTCGGCAGCCGCGACGACGCTCCACGTATTCGTCGGTCGCCTGAAATTGTCGAGATCCATCATTCCTCACACTTCGCATAGCTCCATCGAAACCGAGATTCCCGGCAGCGAGAGACCCTCGTAAATGCCAAAGTTCGGATCCATACCCGACGGAGTCGCGGTAAAGATCGCCCATTAGAATGATGAGTGATGAGTTACGGGATGCTCGAAAAGACGACTGTCGCGTTGTGAGAGTCTCTATCCTCGGGGCATGCACTCCCACAGCGGGAACATTTATGCTTGAAACTGACACTGCGTCGCCTCGGAGAGAGCGAATATGCTGATCGGGCGCCGGACAGTGAAACTCTTACTTACTTTCCAACAACTCCCGCTGTCGCACGGTCTCTAGGAGCCAGGCGCTCGCTATACGAGATTCGTAGCTTCGGGAGGAATCCCCGACCACTTTCTTAAGGAGCAGAAGCATCGAGCGTTCCTGGAAAACTACTTATCGCATAGATCAACTCTGACGGGAAAAGTCTCACCTCCCATACGTTCATCGTTCGGCGCAAAGTTCCCGGGATATTTTATTCCACGAACGGTGTTTCACTCTGTTCGCATCGAAAACCGGCGGCTCGTATATGGATCGCCCTTCATCCTTTTACTCTGGGAGCCAATTCTGTTTGAACGAGGCTCGGGATTAACTTGGTCACCATCACTGGCGGGACGTAACATCAATTCTCAGAAATGCGTCGGGCGGTGAAGGTTTCTGTAGGTTCCACGCTCCACTGGCGGAACCGTCAAAGGTCACGGAGTTGGCTGATCATTCTACATGACAAAGACGATAGACGGTCCGTTGAAAAAGACGAAAAGTGCTCGGCCGGCCAGGCTCGGAAACTTCTGACCGAATCGCTCGAAATATGCGACGTGACAGCTCACGTGAGCCGCGAATTGATAGTGATTGGAGCTGTGGAGCAGAGCGCCCCCGAACTAGGAGTGAGCTCCAGGTTAGCCATGACTTACGGGCAGCCCGTGTTCCGCCGAGGACTTCAAAGGTTTTCTGGGAACGAGGAGTGCCCCGCTGCATACGCTGGACTGACGGCGACCCATACCAATGTGGGCATTTGATGTTTCTGAAGAGTCCACCTTGGCAGCAATACCAAATCTTGATGATGCATATTGCCATTTTCATGATGATGCACGAGAAGTAGTGCGGACGGGAATTCAAAAAAAGGAGGCGATGAGACTTCAGTCAGGCATTATCGTGGTAGAATTCCCCTCCTCCTCGCATACCAAATGTATTCGATATTGACCTGTGGTGCTCTACAGAGATCGAGGGGCCCTAAGAAGGTCCCTAGAGCCCTCTATAAGAACTTGCAGCATCTAGTGTAGCAGTCGGTCAAGTTCTGAGGGGTACTTCAAGGTAAGAGGACATCTTCCGAATATCGTGCTATTCTGGATGAAGAGCATTTTTTGATAGTGAAGCCGGCTTGGAGGTCTTCAAAGAAATTAGGGGCAGTTCCGAGCACACGGGTAGCCTCCACTAAATGGCCTTCTTAATAGTAAGACTCATTCCGTGGTGGGAGAACTCAGAAAAAACTTGCTCGATTCTTATCCTAGGGAATGTTGGTATGCGTGAAAAGGCAGCCTCGAACATCCGAGCAGTCCTTAGGGCAGGCTTAAGGGGCTCGAAGAACATGCTCTCCAGCCAGAATATTCACGGTTCATGTAGGTACCGGCCGTCGAACGCGACCGAAGGCCGCGATCACCGGACTCCAGTAAAGAGAACGATATCCGCCCTACAGAATTAAATCCGCGCCTTTCGGACCACAATCGAAGTACAGCTTGCCTTAGAACCACATAGTACCACGTGAGTTTTGAGGTGAGTTTCGACAATCACTGGGAGCAAGGGTAGAAGGAGAGAAAAAAAACATGAACTTGCACACCGGGGGATCATCCGGCAACCGCCGGATCACCTGTGCGCCGAAATTGGTGGGAAGAATGAGCCGAAAAACGGATCAAAAAGGTTCAAGTTCCAGAACGAGGCGTATCGCGCATGTTTGCGGACAAGGATTTTATTCGCGTCAAATGAGCCTAAATCAGAATTATGAAGCTTCTGAATGTGCACGAAGGAAAGCCCAACGTCAGGTATTCGTCATGTAGAAGGAGAACATCAGTGGCAGTGAGGTAAATCACGACACATCGTGATGAGACTTGATGACTGTAGATCATGGAGAACTTGTTCTTGCATTTCCGCACCGGTAACCTCGTCGTGGATCGGCGATTCTCGTTGAGGCAACCTTTGGAGTTTGGTTGAATGCATGGGATGAGCAATCTTCAACTTTTCTCCTCCTCATTGATGAAGACTGTCATCATGAAATGCTTGATTTTGTTGTACATGTAGTCGGCTTTCTTGGCGAGCCGCTCGTCTTTCGGGTATCTACGGACTAGTCGCAAGGTACTCAGCAGTTTCGGAAATCGTTTGATGGCGGGCGCCGTGATAAATTTGTTCTCCAGAGCGACGATCGCTTCGAAAGCTTTCCCCGGGTCCATGCCTGCGGACAAGCCGCAATTATTTCTCTTGATCCTCGACGATGATTCAGGCGACTTGGGTAATATCATGGTTCAATCCCGAAAAACTCAATCGGAGAGTCCGTTCCCTCGATAAAACCAATGTCGAGGCTACTCACGTTCGACGCCCATATTAGCTCTGATGCTCGCGTCGGTCATTTCTAGGAAGGCTACTTGTTTGCGGAACTCCTCGGCGTTGAGTTTCCCTGTTAGATTCGCCGCCGCGCTCCCCTGGGCTTTGTTTAGCTCTTCGGTCTATGGAAGAAAGAAAACCTAGACAAGGTCGGGAATCGACTGATTAGGTCTCCGAGAGTGATTCCGATCTCCTACCTTGCCAAGAGTTTCAGGCAGGGATGTGGATTTCTTCGTGGATTTCCTAGAGCTGTCCTCAGAACTCTTCTGATCATCGCGTCTCTCCGACAGCGCTTCCGACTCCTGCTCGGTGTGGCAAAAATGGCTTGAAAGGGATTCTGAGAGGCTTCGTGGGAGGAAAAAACGCGATCGAGTATAGGCCCCTCATCTGCACTCACGCTGGGAACTTGTTGTTTGACAGCTGCTTTTGTCGGTATCGGACAACCAGACATCGGTGATGCTGCTGGTCGATGACCTGTTTGACTCGTGCTAGCGGAAGCTGCCGATAAACATGTCTTCTTCGGGGAGCCCGGCTCTTCAAATAGAGTCTCCTGGAAGGTCCCGATCGAATGAGGATTTTGCGACAACTAGCGAGGAAGAAAGAAATCAGAGAAAATTCACAAAACAGAAAAAAAATTACTGTTCCAGCTTTCGAGCTCGTCCTCTGACTGTGCTTTGTCTGTTTAATCTCTAATCTAGGTTCAACAACCGAAGTTCTCCCTCGGCGTCCTCGTTTCACATCTGGCGAGCCGCATGCAGGAGCACTGGTTGTCGTGATTTCGGGTGACGATGAATGCCGTTCAGCTTCGACCGTGCCAACTTCCTTTGGCTGTGGAAATCAAAATTTCAGAACAAAACTGCTTATCCATTCCAATGAAAGTGAAGACGGAAATCGGCGAGGAGAATCCCGCTCACAGGCATTCACAAATCACGTTGATGACTGATTGCGCTAGTCTTTCAAACGAAATAGAAAATCGAGGGTGAATCACGGAACAGGGCGTAGAAACAGGGGGTTCCGTGCGGTCTCATGAACGAGAACAGGTCCCTCCTTCCCCGTGTATGATCGACAACATACATTGGCAATCTCCCGCGCAGGGATCGAGAGAGATACTATTCCGCCATCAAACGTTCGAAGGGTCGGTCTCGAATCAGCGGAGCTTCAGCTAATACTCAACTTACAAATCGTTTTCCCCGCATATTGCTTCACGAATGCTAGCCGCATTTTAAAGGGGCATCACTGCAAGCACTCATCAGTACAGAATCATACAACCTCCGATTCATCGGCACATGTTCACCAAGCACTCTTGTCGTTGATAATTAATGCTTCATATCCGGAAAGCTCGGGCAATATAACCCACGATAACTCACTTTGATTGTACGACCGGAGCGGCTCTGATGAACGTTGACATTTAGACCTTTCTTCAAGACCGACGCAGCTTGCTCGGATTTTGTGCCACCTTTCTCCTGGAATCACGGAAATATCCTCCGATATAAGCGTCGTTCGAGCTCCGGGGCAATAAAGTCTCTCCTTGGATGGTATTATTATCGGCGCGATTACTCTGGGTTTTTAATGAACGAAAAAACGGAATAATTGATGGAAATTGTTTCCCCGATGTTCCCAGGCCACCATCTCTAAATGCACAAAAAACAGGGAGAGAGAAAAGGATGAATGAGGAGTCGCTTAAGTGGAATCCGGAGTCAGGCAACCTACTTTGTTCGCACTCAGACAGGCGCGCTTGGGCGGATTTTTCGGAATCTCTGCATCGTCGAGTTCGGCTTTCTCTTTCTCTTCGGTCAATCTCTTTTTCTTCGAATTCGCTGCAGTTGACTTCTCGCCACCCACCTCTGATTTCTCCCCGGGTTTTGCACGGCTGGAAATTTTCGGTTCGGTACTTCTCACAGGATCGATATTATCGATTTCAATCTCATCTCGTGAAGATAATTCTCCTCGAGGTTTGACGAACCTATTCCTCTCCGGAAGTTCAGCGATCTCGTCGTTAATTTTCTTTTTCCTCACTCCGTTCGGAACTGATTTAGCCTCTTCAGATTCGACTGACTTCGGCGCCGGAACCGCTGCTTCAGTTTGCGGTTTCTTCTCCCTGCCAAAGCGGCCCATGACGTGGGTGACCGGCGGTGACATATGCGGTCGTTTCTCAATTTCTTCCAGAGCCTCAACAAAAAACCTCTTTTTGTTGGGCTTGGCGAAGCGATCCTTATTCTCGCCATATAGAAAAAGGTTCTTCACGTCTAGTGTTCCGATCTCGTAGGTCCCGAAGAAAAGCACAACGTATCTGAAAAATCGAAAGGTTTTCGAGATCATGGAGGAAACGGGCACGGACCCGGAGGTTTCTTGGTGACCGTCGTCTACACCGGGTAGTCTTGAAAACGAGTCGTCGCGGTAAAGTGACTTTCTCCCTCTACAGCTCCTGATCGATGCATTCATACATGGGGTTTCTCCACCCTCGATGAGCAGATGAGGGGTTCGAGCGGATACGAGAAATTTTTTCTGACAGCTCCGGAGGAACCCATGAAGTGGAATGTGGTATGATGGGATTAGAGCGAATCAGAGGAAGGGCCGACTTCTCTCCGAAGACGGGTGTACACCATCATTCCTTATGCCGCTCTGAGCCTCCGAGAAGTAACTCACTTGTCTCCTGGTTTCACTTCTTCCACACGGGCTGGCCAATGGGGGTAGCCTTTCACTTTTGCGAAGACTAGAGAACCCTTTTCCAGAGACTGCTTCGCTACCATGATTACGGTGTGCCTCTCGGGAAACGAGCAAGATTTCAGCTGTTCTCGAATAATGGCATTGGTCGGAGCAGCTGAGCACCTTATCTGCCGTGGACCACCCCACTTCGGCTCCGGAGCTCCGCGAATTTCAATATGTATCTGGTCGTATGGAATCAGTCACGGGGAAGTCTTTACCTGCGGCAGCCGGCTTAGAAGTCAGAAGTCAATGTAGGAGTATTCTCCCTGAGTAGGGCTCGATTCCGAACGCGGAGAGAGAGCTGCTAATATTCATCGCTTTCTATTCATCCTGGATTTGAGCCCGGAAGAATACCGAATGTCTCGGATGACCTGCGCTATGGATTCATCGAATTCATGCCCCGAAGTTGATGAGAAATTCTTCTTCGGGTCACGTCATTCTTTCTCTCGTAAAGGGGGCAGCTCCCACAGCAGGGAGCATCGGTGTTATTTCGGCTTCGTCGGGCATTGAGCTCCTCGGGACACCTCGAATCTCGATCCCCCGATCGACTTCAACCTCCCTAAATGCGTCATCTCATCAAGCAGAATCATCTCATCACTCTTCGAGGGTTTTTGGTTTCTCTCTCCTCTGCATCATCGGATGCGTCGTCTGCTCTGTGTTCATATAATGTAAACAAAGAGAGACAGCATTCTCCTCTGCTTGCTGCTGCAGCAGCAAAGTGATCGTGAGCGAGAGTGAGAGGTGCAACAAAGCTATATCCAACAACAAACGACACTCCATCGAATTCACTGTGTTCTCAGTGTTCTAAATCCGAGTTTCTGTTCCCTGACGAAAGCTTGACGTCGATTCCCCTGGTGGATGGTCCGATTGTGGGCTGTCTTGGCCAACGCCGTCGTAGACTACATCATCTCACCAATTGATCCTCTCAAAGAAGCCGTCGAAAGACTTGAGGACTCAGGAACCCTCTCAATCGGGAAAGAAGTGATGCGTTTTATCGTTCGTCCGCAAAATCCCAGCGCTCGAAGCAACGACTGTCTTGCTTGATGTGAGTATCAACCCTTTGAAGCGCCCATTCGATCATGAGCAGCGCGAGACTATGAGCGTGGCTCCTGGGCGTTCCAGAGCTAGTAAGCGCAGGATTCAATGAGACTTCATCGGCAGAGCTCTGAGTGGCACCCCCCTCATTTTCCCTGGAGAACGAGAGCGATGCGAGGTTGAATTCGTAAAGGGCGCCAAACGCCATCATTTGGGTGATTTTTCTCTGACAACTCGAGGCGGGGACAACGGTTTTGGCGGATTCACAGCATCCCCTCTCGCTCGACACTGTCCGAAGTCGTCCGTGTGCATTGTCCTCGATTGATTTCCGCTCATTTCATCGGGGGCTTCGTCTATCGACGAGCGCGCCCAAATTTCGCGATCGAGGAAGTCTTCGATTAATACGTTTCATTCAGTCCGGGTTTCCGCTGTATCCCCCACCAGTCTGGTGGACTTCTCTTCGATTCCCGCGATCTTAACGAAGTTTCCCTGAACCTTTTCGATTTGCCACTACTTGACCGGCCGTATATCGTCGGAGGGAGAAATGTCGGGTGGTGATGTCTTGGCTTTGCGCCGCCTGGTTCCTGGAGGCTTCAACGAATGGGAACCTCCGCTCCTTAGTCGGTTTTGGAGATTCGTGCCTCGTGAGCAGAGCCGTTAGAGGGGGTGACTCTAGGCCTCACGGAAAGATAGGTCTTGGATCCCGACTCCTTCGATCGTCGTATCGTGTTTCCTCGAGTTTTCCGAGCAAATCTTGTTCCAGACCCTCGAAAATCGCTTCCCGTTCTCGGTGAGGCGGTAATACCTGTTTCTTGTCCTCAACAATTATAGGATTTAGGCTCCGTCAAGTGATCCTCGAAATTTTCGAACTCGACTAGAGAGGAATACTTTCGCCTATATCCGACGATATGGCTGTCGTTGCTCGGACTGAGTCTCCAAGAGATGCTGACGATCGCTCGGGGGGAAATTCGCTAGACGCTGCCAACTCTTGGGCTGGGGTACATGGATCTCTCTATATTTCGCTCAAGGAGCGTAGATAGACAGTTTCCAAAGGCGACACCGTTTGCGAGACATCCGAGGATCATGTCTCGGTACCAGGGAAAGTCCCCAATGTACTGTTTGGAGGAATTATCCATTCTCTT
Organism: Galendromus occidentalis; assembly: GCF_000255335.2. Classification (NCBI taxonomy): domain Eukaryota; kingdom Metazoa; phylum Arthropoda; class Arachnida; order Mesostigmata; family Phytoseiidae; genus Galendromus; species Galendromus occidentalis. The sequence continues at coordinate 372,103 of NW_003804572.1, forward strand.
GGAGAATGACGAGGCGGTCGTTGCCCGAATCACCTTCGGTCAGGAAGGAATCATAATGGGATCGCCCCGAAAAGAAGATCCGGTCGAATCCCCGCATGCCCGGGTCAACCCGCGTATCCCACTGCACGTACAATACCGCAATGCTCTGTTAATGCTCTGACGAAAACCAGCGCCGTCGCGTCGTATCAGCTTCGGCTGCTGGACTGTCACGAACAAAGCGACTTTCTCACCCACTCAGGGCAACCATCGTCTCCATGGATACGATAGAAGCGAAGAAGGGCTCTTAGATCTTGCAATGGAATTTCTTCGGAGATCTTACTCAAATTTTACCCGAATCCGGTCGGGATCGAGCTCGTGGCGGGACGGAACAGATGTCGCTGAAGCGGGAGCGTTCACTCTGCCCGGAGCGCCTTGTTGCTGAAAAACATCATAGTATTCGTATGAGCGAGACCTTGCGCGGCAGGGGCGAAGGGCCGCATTCAATATCAGGCGTCCCCGTCAAACGGCCCCGTATGTCTGACGGCCTTGCCCGTCGCTGTGTCATATTCTCTCATTGTCGGTCGCTGATCAGATGAAGTGCGAGGGGACATAGTTAAGGAAAACTCACGGAAATGATTTCCAGCTCCTCTGACACGGCTACGTTTCTTTCCAGCATGAAGTTCGTCTTCATTGGCAACACCTCTGACGAAACGTGCATTTACCTCCGACAAAGGACTCTTCTGCTGCTCTGTCCGTCTCAACGACTGCGGCATGACGGAACGTTGCCCGAAATCCCCACTCATGGCAGCGAAGGACGAATCATCACGTGAAATATCCAATCTAGTGGGCCAAGAGCCGTCCCGACCGGAGCGCGCAGCCGCTCAGCTATGTCAATTGAAAATAAGATTCGAGTTCTCTCAACAATCTAATTCCGCATCCCAATCGATGCCGTCTGTCAACCCCAAACGACGAATCGAGGCATCGGCATCATCGCTCTCGGCGGGACCATGCTCGCCGTCTGTCGAGGCGTTGCTCGCGGCCACCGTCAGTCGCGTCGAGTCTGTCGTTGCGGCGGCAGCAGCGGTCGTGGATTCGGAAACGGTATCCGCCAATCCGGGGAAAGTATCCGAAAAGAAAAGCTCGACGACGACATCGATCGTCACGACACCGGTCTCCTCGAAGTTCCGTCCGAGGGACGCCGCGGTTTCCGCGTCGACGCTACGGAGACAGCTCCAGGACGCCAGGACAGCCTCGCCAGCGTCTGCTGATTCTCCGGTCGTTCTCCCGCAAGATGTGGGGGGAACAAGTTCATCCAATGGCATCTCGAGCAGGTCGTCGGCTCCCGCCGCCAGTTGCCTTTTGACGGCGTCTTCAACTGTGATATGTGAATCGACTCCGGATCCCGATACAGCGTCTCCGAATCTCCCAGAGACACCCGCCAAGCAAGCGGTGTCCCAGATCCTCGATTCCCCGAATCCCAAGTCTTCTCAGAATGGAGGCAAGCCCGCTCAGGGCAGCCTCCTTAGAATGCCAATAGTGTATGTCAATGACTGCATGAATCTCAGTAAGGCTATCGAAGCGAAGTGCGAAGCCCACAAATTAACTTCGTCGCCGGCTGCGGGTAAGACGAGATCAGCCGCTGGCGGTGACGAAGATCGCCCCGACGACCCGAACGAACTTGACATCCAAATATCCCATGAGCCCGAAACCACTCCGAGTGCGATCCGGAATCTGAAAAGACTGTCGGACGACGATTTCATCGAGAGCACTCCGAAGAAACAACCCGCTCTGATGGCTCGAAGGAAAGAACTCGAAATTCCGGTTCTCAGTCCAGTGATGAGAGATTCAATCGATAGTCCCGGCTCTCCGATGACGCGAAGTATGAGCCGACGCATCGAAGAGGGCACGACCGCTACGGGTGACAACTCCTCCGCTTGCAAATCTGTGATAGCTATTAATTCGTTCGGGAGTTCTTCACCCAGCGAAAATGAAGAGTCTACCTTATCGTTGCATGCCAAATCATTCCTCAACAAGAAGGTCCAATTCAGTAAGGTCAGTCTGTACCTTTTCGAGAGGGAACAAGGTTTCACCAGTGTTCCCTCGGAAGGCGGATCAACTCTCGGTGAGTCTCAGTGATGCTGATTTCTGCCCGCCGTTGATCGCGAAATCCCGCTCGACAGTTTCGTTGATCCGGTCCGATTCTTCGGATTGCAGGTATGGGTGCCCAGCATCTAGAACTCCAAGAGTATTCGATCGAAGAGTACGCTGAGATACGAAGAGCGCAAATGTCAAACACCCTGGGGGCTACTCTTTCGCAAGGCCAAGACGTGGAAGGACTCATAGTTCAACCGCTGCCCACGAGACGTCGAAGAGAACTTTTGAGGCAATCTGGCGTACGGAACATCGATGCCCTGGAGAAAGTGAGTTCATGGTTTCATAAAGCCTCCGACTCGGAGAAGGCGCGCGGCTACCAGCTCAGCACTGAGCTTCGTGCGATCCATTGCAGGAGGAATTGCAGATGATAAGAGTGTCGCGGCAACAGTGCGGTTGCAGCTGCATCGGCCAATGTCTTCCCGGTTCCTGCATGTGTCTGGAGCTGGGGATCGAGTGTCAGGTAGGCTGAGTTGGATAAGCTCGATTCGTTCGACTTCTCTGATCGTGTCCCGGTCTCAATGAACGGCTCTCTGTCTCAAGGTCGATCATGGCTTCTACCCCTGCGGTTGCACGGTTGAGGGCTGCTCGAATCCTCTCGGCCGTCACGAATTCAACAGGAGCAAAGTCAAAGTGCATGTGAAGGCTGCTTGCGCAAGAGCGAATCGAGAACTTGGGGTGAGTCTGATTAGATAGAGAATATCGATCGCATCCTATAGAGCATTCGATGATTCGCTCGTGAAGATAACGAAACCGTCAATCACGTGTGCTCGAATCTGGCTCGTCAAATCTGTGATCGTGTCCGAGCTAAGCTTATGGCAGAAAAAAAAATAACTCATATAACGTCGTCGCCCGCAGCTCCCCGAAGTTCTTGAGGACATAATGACATCAGCTGATTCTCCGGATAACTTTGGATCTCAAGAAGGTGAGCTCCCCGAATGGGAAGAGGATTGTCCAAGAGTTGTATTCCCTCGGTGGCATCAACTCTCAACATGGCTTCAATTGACGTGTCAATTCGATCTTCCAGAAGTTTACACAAGCTCCGAGTGCTCCGAAAACAGCGACTATTCGTCACCCGAGGACACCATTATCGAGGAGTCGGATGCTACCATGGACCCCGACGCTGTGCTCTCGCCTAAGCACGCTCCGTCTGTGGCTCCGATCTCAGAGGGAAGCGAGGGAGCGACCATGGATTCGGGGGCGAAGTCCGTGAGCTAGCAGTGCCGGATCACCGGTTGCGAAAACGACGTTGTCTATACAGTCCGGCCGGCTGAGTACCAGACGCTGAACATACACACCAGTTGCGGACATGGACGAGTAATCCTCGTATCTCAGTTCCCAAAATTCGACTCAGTGGTATGAGTCGAGTCAGTTGTTCATACCTGTAATTAAGGGATAGCGTCGTGACCCACATGTGTATTCTACGGCTTGTAACAAAGACCTAAGATTATTGTTGCTTCTGGAGGGTTGTGAGGGCGACCGTTTTGTACAGCCCGGGGAACTGATATTCAACCCTCGCTGCCTTCGAGAATCGCCTAGTGCACTGAGAAATTATCCGAGAACACTTCACTGACCCAAAGAGGGGATTCCCTGCATATCCGAGTAAGGAGAGTAATTGACGCATGCATGGACACTAATAAATTCAGCGAGCCGCCTTCTGGGCGCATGACTGCCCGAACCCAATCATTTTCAAGAGCCTCCTAGTTCATAGCCATCGATCCCTGTCTTCTCGGTATGTGTTCGAGGCCCCCGCTTAGAAACACCGACGTTTCATCAATGACCGTTAGGATAGACCTCGTCCAGCGACTGTCAATTCGCCATTAAGTTTTTCATCTAAAGCGATATTGTGAATTATTCTCTTGAGCGGGCTCTGTCATCACGTACGGAGACTTGCTGCTCCGAGACGAGACAATAAAACGTGTTGAAATTGAGACCATTCGCGTATTATTTTCTGAATTTGCGTCTCTATGTAGATGAAAACATCCCAGGGCGACTCGAGGAACGGGAATATGGTCAAGAATATGGTGCTACATGAGGCGACGCGATTCACTGGTGAGCATTCACATTTCATGATAGGAAGCAGCTCAAACCAATGATCAACCGCCGCTCTCTGAGTCATCGGGTACGGCTCCCGAAGGGCTCATCCTAAAAATGGTGCTGAGGAAAGTCCCCCGCTGACCTCTGGGACGGTAAAGGCCCCGACTTGGCCGTTTAGAGCTGAGGCTACGATGAGGTCCGGGAACCAGCCTCAAGCTTCGATGAGCAATCGTGAGCTCGCGGGTTTTCGCCGCGACTCTCGCATGGGGATCCCGAGCGTCCACTGGCTGCTGTCGACTCCATTTGGAGGATCGCCCCAGAGTATTGCGGGATTCCGCTGACTCTTTGACCGGTGTGACGAACGTCAGTCCTTTATCAAGGGGATCATCGCGGCTTAAGACTGAGCAGAAGCCTGAGTTTCGAAGCTTTGGCAAAGACTGGGCAGCGTCCCTCGATGAGCATTGATCGCCGAACGAGTTTGCATGATGAGATGATGAACCATCATTCGGGGCCAGAGCGGTGACAGGATTCGCCAACGCAAGAAAAAGCCCGAAGTTGAGCATGTAAAGGCGGCCCTAATTCGCCCATACGGAATGCTTGAGCCCTGAGCTTTTGAATTTCGGCGCGGTGGCCGAGTGTGGGGAATCACCGCGCTGGTCGAGAACTGCAACACCTACAGCCACAATACAACGGACCCTCATCCCTCTCGAAACTGCGCACTCAGTGTTCTTGAAGTTCTTCGACATTCGGTGAATCAGAGACTTCGGGACCGCTTTGTTTTCCATCCGTCGTCTAAGCTCTGTTCGTTAAGATCGGAGAAGGCGAATCAGAGCAAAACAGTCTTTGGCAGCGGTTCGAAGCTTTGCAATCTAGTCGAGTTGCAATTTCACAGGTGAGTAGATCAAGAGAGTCCTAATTCGGTCGGATACATGCTCTCCGTCTTCTGATAGATCTAAGAGCGATATTTGCTTCGGAATATTTGGCTGTGTTTTCCGCCGTAGGATGAGATATTCCAACGTCTCTCGATGAAGAGTTGCTCTGAGTAGGGAGTGCCACTCGTTTTGTGAGTCTTGGCTCATCAGAATTTCCGATAGCCCAGCTCTGCTTGAAGCTATTCGAATATACCGGTCATGGTACGCGTGGATCAAGAGTCCTCATTCCCACCAGGGAGATCATCGGATCACCAATGGGATCTTATTCGCCAGAATCGGGCTGCGCCAAAACGAGCTGTGGACCCTGCCGCCGTTCATCGAGTTGATTTCAGATCACGAGCATTGTTCCACAAGCTGATCAGAAATCTTCAACAATGAGTCGCTCTCGAGCGGGCGCGGAATTCCACTTTTATCCTTGTTGGTCGGGATGGAGGCAATGAATCTTTCTGGCTCAAGACGGCGATCGCAGGTATGGAGACCCGGAATTCGGGGATCTTCCGGCTGCTCGGGTAATCAGTGATAGGCTATCACTGATAGCTGATCCGTAGCTCCGTTCCCTCCTCGAAACTCTGAAGACACTCGCAGGAGGCGCGCAACTATGTTGTTGTTGTCGAAGCCCACATAAGATAGAGCCATCTTCAATGCGATCCATCCAAAACTTCATCACCCATCCGTAAAAGGGGTCCGGATCATGGTTGGCCAAGGTTTCGAGGAAAGATAGTAGAAGTTGTGGGAGTTTCTTGTCTCCTTCTAAGGAATGTGGCGCTATTTGTTCTTGGAAAAGTTTCTCACAATCGGTCGGATCGATTCCGACCGAGACGAGGGCCAGACCGAGTGGAACGCAGCTGCTTTCCTGCAGACATATGATTACGTCTAGACTAGGACGAAAAGGGACTTTGGAACTAAGTCCGTAGCTCCGGAAATGAGCTCGAATCCGCGCCTCAGGTCCTGCGAGAAAGTCGGATCTTGAACCTTCTCATTCTCCAGACCCCAGGAAACTAAAGCCGCCTGCTGAAAATTATGAGTCTTGTGATCCGATTCGGGGAGAACGTTACGCTGGTGAAAAAACTCATCGTGTAATCTAATGGAGTGCTTTTTAACGGGATTGATGTCGAAACTGTAGACATGGACGCGCTTCTTGTAGCGGAGGTCGTAAAATCCGAATGTGCGGTATCAGAAATGTACACTGTGTTCCAAATTTGGTAGTTGATCCGCTTCAACCCTCGAGAACGCGAAGGGGATCATAAGGAATTATTTTCGGCTTCAATTGCAGGGATCAGCTATGCCGGTGGAAGGACGGGCGCCCCTGAGGAGTATCGATGATTTCATCGGAGCAGAATCTCGATTCGAGATCCCGAATATTGCCAACCTCGACAGATGGTCCAATCGAGTCCTCAACAATCTTCTATACTACCAGACAAACTACTTCATCGTGTTCGCCCTGGTATTCATCCTCGTCGGCATGGTGAACCCGACCCAGGTGCGTGTCACATTATAATCGAGTCCGCCATGTTCCCGGGAGTTCTCATCGATACGGTGATCTGATATCCTCCGAAAAATTTTCAGATCCTCGTGGGCATGGCTGCGACGGTGTCAACCCTAGAGCTGCTCAATTACCTTAGTCGACATCAGGCGGCGTTCGCCGGACTTCGTCGACGTCATCCAGGCATTTGCATGACCATCATGCTCGTCGGCGGGTAAGTCAGTCAGTCAAGGACGAGGTTCCCTCATGGATTTGGTACTCCGCGGTCCTCTTTTTCGCACTCCGAATCGGATTGAATCTTGATTCATCCGCAGATATCTAATCATGTCGATGATCGGCTCTGTGATGATCTTCCTATTCGGGATCGCTCTGCCAATTCTGCTGATATTCATTCATGCATCTCTCCGACTCCGGAATCTCAAAAGCAAGGTGAGACGCTTCGGGCACCACTGTATCGTGTGCCTAAAACGGAGGCGATGTGAGTCTCGAGGAAAGTCCGCCTCCGAAATTCGCCTACGTCCCCAATCAGTGTACCGCCTCTCGATGGAACACGATCTAGCAATCTAGGAGATTTCATGGTCCAACCACGGTTCATGATTAAAATCCCGGAAGCATGATAGAAAGATGAGATGTGCTCGATCCGCGATCGATTTCGCATTCGGAATCACGCGGAAGTGAGTCATCAAGCTGATTAATCGAACACGCGACCGCTATTCGGTCGCAACGATACGATCCGTCCCGCTCATATTGGGAGAATATTCAAGGGGAGCCTCAGGAGATTTCCGGTTCTGGGATATTTGCTATGCCGTCCTTCATTTGAACATTACTCTTTGCAGATCTGGAATCGCGGCGAATCCCTCGGCTTGATAAGCACACCGATGGGTATCATCCTTGATCACTTCGGGGAGACGTTTGAAACATTGTCGAATTGAGCCAAAACTTAGTTCCTGCGCAACAAGCATCTATATTTACGCCGAGTATCGAACCTGCATTATTTATACGAAAATATTCGGTATCGAGGCTAAGGATTGTTCGCCACTGTGAGGCATCAGCGTTTGGAAGGAGAAAGCATAATTTGGAGCAATAAACATTTTCGAAAACCCGAAGCCTAGCGCGTCCTCGAATCCCTATTCGGGTTTATTTAGATACGTTTCTCGTGCATCTCTTATGGAAGACTCTTCACCCGACAAAGCACCAAATACAAATAGTCCTCAGGCGCTCCCGATTGCGCAAGGTTGGACGCTCCCGACGGCGCTCAGATGAATGACAACGAATCCTTGGATAGTTCTCAGGGCTGTGAATGCTTTCGACCCGCCATGCCGCCTTGATGCTCGATCGTGGCACGTACGTAAAATGCGAGGACGCTCTGTGAGAAGGGGGATCTCTACTATCCCTGCCAGTTGTATCCTCCGTCCTGGCATAGATCGTGACGGAGCGTCACGAGCATTGAGAATAACGAAGCAGTGGTTTCGGCGCATCACGTCAAGTGGTCTCTTTCTCCACAGATGGAAAATACGGGCCAAGACGCGACACGAGACGGCCGAGGATGCCGGAGCGACGTGGACCCGGTTTTGAGGGGTAGTCTCTTCATGCATTCGGTTCCTCATCGCGCCATACCGCACATGCCGCACATGATTCTCATGGGAAGTTTTTCCAATATCAATCTAGACTCAAGAAATCCGGTGATCATTGATGAGAATATCCAGAGCGTCCCTCCGACACATCCCGGGACGCAGGGACCGAGGTCGAATCTCCTAGCTCGGCCAAGCCTATCCAGCAAAAAAGAAGATTCCCTCCTTTTATCGGCGTCTCATCCGGAGAAATCCTTGAAAGCGGGAGCGACGGGAGGATATAGGATCTCTATTCCGGCGTCAGCACTTACAACACTCGTATTCTGCTGCCTCGCTTACTCGATCCTGGGCAAATTCCGATCCGGGCTATTGGGAAGGAGTACAGGTATGAGTTATGGGGTCTTCTCAGACTGTTGAGGATTAGGACATCCAATCTCATTCCCCTCCATGAATCGTTAATCAGCTCATCGATCCCCCGATATTTGTCGTGACGAGGAAGCAAAACTTGGCTTCCTGCTGGGTGAAAGCTTGAGTGAGCCCATTCAATCGTCTCTCCGAAAATTACCCTGAAGTTGCAGAAGCCTCGCAGAGCACCGAGGGACGAACGACCGCCGGTGAGTTTGAAACGAAGCCGCATCCGGTTTTCTTCTAGATCATGGTGGGACAGAGTTTGCGCGATGCGATTCGTTGGCCCACTTCTGACCAGTCCAAGAAGGCACCGTCGAACACGGATTATTAATCGAAACCCCTCTATTTTATTCCAGCCCGACCGGTCACGGTGGAGTTCATGAACAAGTATCTGGATGAAGTTGTTAATCTGACTAAGGAACACTTCCGCGATTTCAAGTATAAAATTCCGGGTATCCAGGATGGCGCCAGGAAACGACTCGGTGTATACAGTATGGCTCTAGAAAGATTTCACACAATGGAAAGATCTGGAGACGTGAACATCGACCATGGAAGTACGAGTCATTCTCGTTCTCCGAAGTTTGAGGTGATCACTTTGCTGAAGATCCCAAACAGCGCTTAACTTTCACCTCACACTAAAGGTGATCCTCCAAGAGCCTTTGTCCGGATCAGTTTCCAGAAATTGATGCTCGTGAGCCTAATGACCCATTATACCTTCTGGTCGGAGCCAATAGAGTGCCGGACCTTGGGGCATGGCACGTTAGTGATGTTGAAGGTTCCTGCGACCAGGCGAGAAAAAGCAGTTTTCGTAAAAGCCTACGTCAGTGAACGAAATCGAAATTTTCTCTGCATCTCGGTTGACTCTGCGGGATTCCGTCATCTTAAACCTCCAATATAACTTACAGAGTTCGTTCCAAAATGAAGTCGAGTGCGACTTATACCATATATCGTCGGGTCTGCGGCGCGATGCGGAGCTCCTTTTCTTATTCTTCGTTAATACCTATGTTAACGAATTCATCGATCGTGAATTGACGCCCACCCTGAAGACTGCATTCAACTTGAACGACGAGTGGTTCGATAAACAATGAACAGTTCGATTTCCCGTTTTTGGTCTCGTCTCCGACTTCTGAATGCTCGGACTGCGGCGGGCGCGCATAGAGATAAGTTTTTATGTCTGACCTGATCCGAGGAATAAGCGCGACTGTTGATGAAGGGAATTCGAGCACGGCTCGTCCCGTTTTGCCTCAATCGAGCTATCTACCCGAAGAATCACAAGGATAGTTATCTTACGCGGAGCAGAGGAATTATTCAAATAAGGAAAGCCGTATACGATTCCCTACAGGGAGTCACGCCGAGTGACGGCCTGCCTCGGAATAGATTTGCGGCAGGAACCAGTTGAATATCGCTGCGCATAAGCTGCTAGGTCTTTGCATTGTTTCAACACTGATCCTGAAAACCTGCCAGTCACAAGAGTGCACTGCTTGAGGAGCACTCGGAGCAGGAGCGGATCCAGTTTTTTTTCTTGGGGGGGGGGTCA
>NW_003804572.1:382220-385381 GCF_000255335.2 Galendromus occidentalis
CCCCCCCCTGGATCCGCCACTGACTCGGAGTGAAGCACTCAAATCCCGCGTCCATCCGAAGGGGATGGGGTCCACTGCGCTGCGCTCCGCTTATGTAACCTAAGCCGCTCAATCTGTCTCCGACCGGACCGGGACCGGCTCTTCGAGCCTAATTAGCGGGTTGGCCGAATAAAGCTGCTAAGATAACATGGCCGACTCAGCCGGGACCGGGCGGGGGGGAGTCGATATCTCGGGCTCACTCATCTCCACCGGACACCTCCTCAAGCTTGCGTCGCCCATCGCGATCCGGATTCACGCGCGTCCGAAGCCTGGAACAACGAAGCGTACCCGGCTGTGTTTCCTCTCCTGTACCTATGTGTCCCTCTATGAATCAATTCCTTGTAAGCCGGGACTCGATTTCTGCCGCGACGAATGGAGCCAGAAATTCTCACAGATGGCGATGGTACGCGGAGTGTTGCCGAAATTAGGAGAGCCCACCAGTAAATCATGCTAGGCGCGTCTCGGAAATACGAGAGAAAAGGCAATTCTCGAGCCGAATTCTCGACCTCTAGCCTAGCACGAACCGATTCCTGACTCCTGACTTGTGCAAGCAAACATTTTGTATCCGTGCTCTTCCACGATGCAGGATGCGACCATATCTGCCGCGATGAACCTCTCCCTTTAGAGTTCTTACCGATTTGGCTCAATGAACTATTCCAGAACGGCCCGAACAAACTTTCCCACCGGAGCCTCACGAGACGAGCCCGGAGAGAGGGACTCGCTCGGATAGTCGACCTGAGCTCTCGCCAACCAAACCGAAGAGATGGTGGGGATGCTTCACGATATTATTCATTGCATCGGTGCTTGCGGGAATCGCTTACAAGATCGTATCTGACCGCGACGATGATGGAACCGAAGGTAGTGGTAAGTGACTCCGGTCGTTTTTCCGACTCATATTGATCCGGAGTCATCGATGAATGATTCGAGTTTCCAGATTGGGAAGCGGTGCCGGAGTTTCTCGGCTCTGGGACCTCCAAGAGTTTGCATTAAGCTAAAAATACTTTCTCTCTATCTCAAATAGCATTTTCCGAGATCCTTGAGCTGCTCACTGAGGACCCGGTCCCGACCCAGGAACCCGTTCCTGATCGTAAGCGACCTGCATCGTTCGATTCCACTCTCGGGTCGTCTTCAAGCTTTTCTTGAAGAGGGGAATAATTTGATGAATTCATGATTACATAATTACTCTTCCTATGAGACCCGCTCTTGCTACCCCTTCCTTAGGTCTGACGGTGGTCAGCATGAACAACGTCGTTGACGACATTCTCGAAAAGACGTCGGAAAACTTCCGTGGAGACTACCGTTATGAGGTCCGGGGTTTCGAGGATTATCTGTACTTTAAATACAAATTGTACAAGAACTCACTCATCGATATCCGACTGAAGCGATTCAGCGATGTGACTATTAGCCCAGGAGGTACCGCATCGTGCCCGAAGTGCCTCGTACACGGTGTCCAATAGTCGATTAAAAAATGATAATTCACATTCCCGGTAGCCCCATGGACGGTCACCGTGAAAGTAGATTTTAGCGGAATCCGATTGCGATTCTACAAATTGCATTTCTACGTCGCGCATGCGTACACGTGCCATAAGCCGCACCACTTCACGACATTCAAGCTCAACGTCACTGAGCTGGACGAGGGCCGTCTAGATTTGATTGAAGTGGACGTGAGTATCCGCAAGAATTCTGCGACTGAGCCAAGATCAATCCGGCGACTTCCTCTGCTCGAGCGCCTCGTACTTGATGAAATCGCGGCTCATGATATCTGGATTCAACACTCTTGTCGGTCTCGTGCGGCTCGTTTCAAAATCCCGAGGAGTCGACAAGCGTATCCTGTCACAGAGGGATTCTTTTTTCATTCAATCAACGACGACTGGCGTCCACACCGTGTCGCCGTGTCGGAGAGCTTATAAGTCGTAGTGAGCCGGAATAGAGCATAGACTTATCTCTTTACCTGTATACCGATATTCATTGCAGAAACGTCAGATAAAGCACGCAATCTGTGACTTGAGCTTCCTCGATCACAAGGAGAAGTATGACGCTATGTTGATGCTGACAATCTTGTACAACATTCATATATTCGAATTCATCGATGAGGAACTCACGCCGCTTTTGAACAAGTCTGTGATCGATGTCGCGGGAGCGAAGGAAGTAGCCTAAGAAGTCACATCATCGGGAGAAAGAGCTGGAGTCAAGTGGGGAGCCCTCGGGCTCATCAGGAGCGCCTCTCAATGCTCGAACCCAAGGCGGAACGCACCCGCCTCTTGGATTGTCGCAAGAGCTGCCCGAGTCCGACGGTCGCAGCTCACGTCATCCGCCGCAATGGTTCGAGCAGCAATACATACATACCTATGAATCCTTCGGCATCTCGAATCGCTCCTCAATCAATATCCCGGTATTTTGCCGATAGGATTTTGTAGTATCATATAATATATGTGTAAGGCTGGGGATCATTCACGGCATTTTTTCCGAAGATTCACGGCGTTGAGTTTCCATTTTCACCCCGCATCGACTTTTTATGAAGGATCGCCTGGAAATACCGTAATTATTCACGGCCATCGGCGCGACCGCGCTAACTTTCCAGCCCTAGTCGTATGTCATACGTATTGGGTCCGAGCCCAACGCTCTCGAATCTCGCTCCTTGGGTACATGGGACTCGTAGACCGTCCTGTACCGTTAGAGAAGACGGATGAAGACCGATTGTCCATCGAGCGATTCCATGTCTGATTACGTGCTCCGGTCTCTTTCCGGCGGAAATATCAATGATGTCATACAGTCGGCCTGCCTCCGAATCGAGCAGCAAGAAGCGGCTCGCTTAGCACCTCAAGCCAGACGTGTGTTTTCGGAAGAAGTGAAGTCCAGCCGCGGGAATCGAGGATTTTCCCGCATTCGCTCAGACATGTGACTCATGTCTGGGCTTCCATATCGACATCCGGTGTCATGAGGACGCGCGGAAAATTGAGCGGCGCGGCGCCGGCGACTCGCTCATAATTCATTAAGATATTCTAGGGCAGGGCTTCCCAACAACGGACCACCCGTTTTCGCGGGAAAAGCCCGTCGTGGACCACCATCAAGGAGGAGCAAATTGAGCAGGCCTGATGGAGCTTTCTCCCTTAATTAAGGGA